>NW_019102003.1:184171-414100 GCF_001856785.1 Myzus persicae | reverse complement strand
CTGTTAGGGATTATTAATTATTATTATATGGTATGCACATATTGACTGACCATGGTCCATGGGTCGTAAACTACTATCACAGCACAAATTCTACATCTCAGCTCCAGACGGTTGTTTTTGTAATAAGCCAAATATATTTTCGGAGTTTAGACGTTTTTTCACTATTTTTGTATTCGTTAAATGATTTTTACGCTTCAAAGCACAATTTTTTTTCATAGATATTTTAAGTTCAAATTTGATTTTAGTAGTTTCGTTTTAACTTGGAAATATTATTCTTGGGTGGGTACATGAAACTCTTCTTTCGCGATCGTTTAAAACGACATTTTGAATTCAGATTTGACACATATATTCAAACACATTACAGTGACGAAGTACACTCAACACCTATGTATAACTGTACAGCAGAGTAGTCACCTACTTTCCTCCATTTTTTCTTTATCAGATCTTAACGTTTATATTGTAAACCCGGTAAGCATACATGTAACTACCGCTCATGCAGTACACT
This sequence comes from Myzus persicae, assembly GCF_001856785.1. Lineage (NCBI taxonomy): Eukaryota > Metazoa > Arthropoda > Insecta > Hemiptera > Aphididae > Myzus > Myzus persicae. The sequence goes on along the minus strand of NW_019102003.1, from coordinate 413,595 downwards.
ATGTCAGTATAATGTAAACTAATCGTAACATACAGCAACAATAAACAGTTTCGTTATCCAGGATAGAATATTTTATGCATAGTTGTTGCTTTATATCATGTAGAACACGAATTTATTCATAAAAAAAAAATTATTTTTTTAGATAGGATGTGTATAGCGTCTCTCGGGGATTCGAAACGCAAAATGTACGGAATGTGTTACTATATATACCTGTATAATGATAATATTATAATAAAGTATAGAATATTCGTCTGCTCTATATCATATTAATATTATTATTATACTACTACCATGGTCCATAGCGGAATACCATTTATATTATGTAATAATATTACAAACGTTTGTTACGCGCACATCGAGCGGGGAGCCCGATATGATATAATATTTGTCGTATTCGTGGGTAATGTCAAAAACATATTAATATATTATATCGTTTCGGATACATTTATACATATATATATATATATATATTATATATATATATTGCAATACACGATATTATTATTATGATTCGCTCGCGTCATGGACTGCGATGCTATCGCTAAATTCTACCTATATGCACACCCACCCACGTATTATCTGTGCGCTTTAGTCTGCGTCTGTGTGGTTCGTCCTTGCAAATTCTATTAGCAAAACTGTAATATTCACCGATTTACCGATATAATAATATACCCTATTACAAACGCTCTCCGATCTCATTAGATTCAACCGCCCGACGGTTCAATAATATCCTTTTCATTCGTTCGCCATAGTCGTAGGATTTACATCTGTCTACCACGTATATGGTATATTATTATTAGGTATTATATTATATTTTACTATTATTGTACCTGCAATGCCATGCGTTTGTATCGCAATACTGTATGTATTTGTACGAACATTTTGACACGTGTTGATGGTGATTACAGTGAAATGTATTCGTAAGTTTCATTGTGGTGAGTAGAAGGTGAGGGGGTGGTTGTGATTTTAATCACAGATGTGAAATGGTAAGTATTTGCTGTTTTGCTGCGCATGAAAACTAATTAAATAGTTATATTAAGACATACAAGTATTTAACAAGTAAAATGATAAAATCTACGGTTTAACTATTTACATTTTAGGTGACAAAAATCAATAATGAGATTTCCGAATATTAATAACAAACAAGTAGATAATAGAGATAAAGATATACTGCAACAAGAGCTTGTGAGTACTAAATTATGAAGGGAACTTAATGAAAAGTTATCGATAACTAAGTTAAAATAGGGAAAGGCCATTTTTGATACATTATTTATAAGCCTAATACATTGGTTTTGATGATCTAATGATCTTACTAATGATAGGTTACTAATGATCTCAGCTAAATTTGAATTTTTAAGTTATACTATAAAATGCTTCAACGTATTAAATATTTGGACATACGAGTTACAGTTGAGTCCCGTGGACACAAAATTACTTCCCATTCGTTTCAAAAAATAACTTAATTGAGTTCGAAAACAACCTAACTGAGTCCAAAAATAACTTAATATAGCACTAAAAATAAAATTTTAAAAAAACATTTTCCTTCCCATTTTATAGACTGAAACCCGCCATGTTAGGTTGGGTTACAAAACAAGTATGAAATGCTACAACATAAACATAACAATTATTCATAACTAATTAAATATGTCCAATTAACATAAAGTATCAATGTAAATAAGTACTTACTAGAAATCTGCCACTGCAGTAAAATACTCCCATATCATAAATATAATCATATTATATTAAAATAATACTATTAGTTATTACGCCAGAGTTTGAAGTGTTCGTTGGTAGGTGTGTCCCTAAAATATTGAAACTCGAAAAAACAATGTTTAATTCCGGATGAGTTCAGAACATATTGATATTCACTTCACATTTATTATTCATTTATTTTTGTTTATTATAATAAATGTGTGAAGTTAAATTAATATAATTAGTTATATAATTATTCACTATCATATTATCATACAGTAATAATTAGTAATAGTGTTATATTATATTATATTATATTATATCATAATAACATTATATTGTGATATTATTGTCTTGCGTGGTAAAATGTACAATATTATGTTTCACAAGTGCGTGGTGTTGTATTATACGATTAAAACAACAGTAATATTACGTATAATATAATATATTCAGTTTATTTTATCAAACGTGCGTAATAAGGGTAATCTTATTAAACACGCAACCGCGATAAGTTAACAAGACAATTTCATACATAATGCTTGGTTACCTATTAGATTTAAAATCGTTTAAGCGTAGGTAGTTATTGTTGTTTCAGTCGGTGAAATATGAAATTGCGCAATATTTGGCCTGGAGAGCGTCGGGCTGGTTGAATTGTCAAAATAATATTATACTCGTGAGTTGTCTTTAATTGTTATGTTTTAATACAATTTTTCTAAACTACAGAATCACCACAGTCTGCTCATGAATGGCTAACCACGGCCTTCGTTTAGAGTGACTCAGATAAAAAAGTTGTGGCACGGATGTTAATCATCTTTGATTTTTTTTATCGACCTTAAATAAATCCCGAGCTATAGTGTCACCTTCAATGAGGCTTCTTAATCACGTCGTGTCGGAACTCCCATGTCTGTTTTTCTTTTTACTTTATCACATAGACTCATCAGTTATTATGCATAATATTATAAGTCTGTAAATATCGTACATAATATTCTCATTAAAAATAGAGATTAATAACGCCCGATATATCTTATTCTTTGCCCTTCTCTCCCGACTATATGGAGTCGCCCAACAGTGTCTTACACCGTCACAGGGCTATGCCCCCCTCCCCTCACCTCATATTAACTCACACTAGCTTATCAATCGTTATTCTCTATTTAGTCCATAACTAAATATCCAATAGCGACCTATGCGTTAAATTTAAACTTTAACTCATCTCTTATTGTTGATTGCATCTGCAAATATCTCAATTTAAATATCAGAATGACATGATGGCTATGAATGAAAATAGAAGAATATTAAATATTTTAGGCTATTGCTATTGACTATAACGTTAAAAGTACTTACATCACCAAGTGAAATATCTTAATATTTACATCGATCATGTTAATATCAAAATGATATATTTGCTGTTTTTTGGGTAGGTACAATATAACTGCACATAATAATATGTTCCAACGCGATATCATTGGAGCTTTTCATGCTGAAAAAAATTATAATCTGCTAACACGTTATATATACATTACTTTCCTATAATATACTAAATAGTAAATACAATATGTTTCTTAAATCTTTTCTTACACCTATATTTTTCAAGCCACATTAAGCATTTATATAATATTCCACACTTACCTGCCGTTCAAATCTAATCATCGTTCAACTGAAAAATATTTATTGTTAAAGATCTTCTTATATATTTTTTCTATATTAGTTGTGCACCGCCATATTACGACTGGCGTCTGAATTCCATGTAAATAATACATTTTTTGCATATTATTATTATTATTATTATTATTATTATTATTATTACCATGCGTATACACGCAGTATGCATTATTACACATACACACACAAGCATGAGCGTCCGTGTTTATATATTAAAATTATATACGTTATTTTTTAGCTGTTTGACATAAAAAATATGCACTTGAGGAAAACAATTTTCACCGAGCACTGTTGAGGTAAGAATCGCGAAAGCTGTTCCGCTATGTAAAATATTTACAATATACTCGTTATTTATAATACGATTAAACACGATTTATTATAAATTTAAGTAACACATAAATATATTATTCTATACGAATTGTGTCAAGTTCATCATTGATCGTTATGCGTCCACAAACTATTTCCTAATTTTGTTGAGTACGTTTACATCGGATTACCGCCGTTATCACCGCGGATTTAATATTAAGGTATAAATGCCATTTTAGTTGTAAATTGTTTATATATTATATTTATACGAAAACGACAAAGATTATAAACAGAGATAAAAAAATTAATTAAAACTTAATAAAGAAAGTACTACTGTATGGTGTATTCAGTGGCGGATCTTGAGTTAACGTTTTACTTAACTATTTTTAAACCGTACTTTTTATGTACATTTTAAACTTTTCATAATTTACTTTAAAATAACATTACTAATACAATCTTCCGAGATGGCCCAAGATAATATTCTCGCTTTTAAATTCGAAGTAAATTCACTCTAGTTTTAGAAATATCAGGCTAAAATGTATTATTAGGAACACAGAAAACAAATACTCGTGTGGCGTCCTCTTAATAGATATTATTTTATTGTTCTGCGTACTTAGTAAAAAATTGGTCCACTGTCTTGTGGTGTTATATACTCATAAACGTTATATTATGTATTTTACTAAAAGTGATTGATTTACAACTCCGAAAGTAACCTCGCCAAGTTGAAATAGTCGAAAACTCTAAACATAATATAATATGTTGTTAAGTGTTCGACCTTATGCTAAACTGTCGGATTCGTTTTAATTAGCGTTATTATAGTACTATTATGATGAAATTCAAAACATCTATGGCGATCAGGTTGGTTCGTAATTAGGGGTGTAAGCTTGAAAGTTTTTTTTTTTTTTTGACATTTTCTGAAAGTGTCTAACTTTCTTCGAAAATTTGATTTTTCTGAACATAGCTAACTTATAAGGTTGTATGGTGGTTATGTTAGTTAAATGTTTATTATTTAATTAGGAACTAAGCGTCTGTGAATATGAATTATAGTTAAAATATGAAGTAGGTACCTATCAATTATAAATAGTTTTGACTTATGCCATTGTGTTAAGACTAGGTACAATGTAATTTATAAAAATTAATAACTAATCATGAAATGTAGTTAGTTAGTGTAAAATATTGTGGAAATAACTCGAACAATACATAACAAAAAAAAAATGGAAAAATTAATAAAATATGTAGGAAAACGTTTATACGCTCAACATTTATACTGAAGTGAATATACGTATTTTTAATAATAAATAAACACACATATACTACAGAGATACATTTATTTGTATTTTCATAAGAAAAATTGTTCATAAAAATGAACTTCACCAGTCATATATATGAAGTAGGTTGTCCATTTGAGTCTTTCACGTAAGACACAAATAAAAAATGTGTGCTATGACCGTGTCTTATGAAAATACCTACTGCTGTTCGTTTTATAGCGTGCGTCATATATTATTACTGTTATTATTATTATTCGTGTGCATATTAAAATATGTTATAAAATATGTTATCGACTATGAACGCCAGTGGTCGTTTAAAGGTCGATAACGCGATAATATTTTAGAGTTTTTGTAGGACATTCGGATAATACTATATAAATACAAAATCTCTTGTTGCGCACGGAATTATTAGGTAGGTGAGTAATGTGACATGGCCGATTATCAAAAAGCTTTATCTGTTTACCCTATTCCACTTGTGGCGTCCTCATTTGAAAAAGCCTTTACCGATTTCATTTATCTTCTTTTTTTTTAATTATTAAAGAGCACATAGCAGAGGCGGTTCATAAGTATAAATTTAGTCCGATAAGGTTGCGGTTGTGAGAGGAATGGCGGTGATGAAATTTCAGTGGCGCCTTCTGTCCAGCAAAAAAATAAACTAAATAACATTATATTTTTTTTTGTAACCAATGGCAATTATTAGATATAGCATAGTAAAAATGGAGTTTCTAACAGTAATTTTCGACCATTATCATCTACAAGATAGAGGATATTAGATAATATCTTATGAATAATTTAAATACAGCTATAGGTATAACTTTAATACTTAAGAGATAAATTATACATTTACGTAGGTTAACCAATGGACTGCGGACCGGGACGTAGCGGTAGCAAACAATCAGACTCTAAAAACTGAGACGCAGGTGGCGAAAAAAAATCAAGTGTGAAATAATCAAAGAAAAATTCAGGAAACGGCGGTTGATTAGTGAAATCCGATTCTGCTATACAACACTGCGTTTAGGCGGTTTCGACTTGTTGAAGAGTGCCAGTCCAACATGATACCTACTTAGGGAGAGGCGAGGGTGGGAAAGAAAATCCAGACTCGATCAGAAAGCTTAGAGCGGGTGGTGGTGGTTGCGTTGAGTATAAGAACGGTCTCAAGTAGAAGTGAGAAGTCTGCGCAGTCTCCAACCTCCACCGGAGTCTCAGCTTCCTCTGTGACAGCTTCGCTTTCCCACTGCAGATTTCGCTTGAACATAAAGATAATCATATTATATTACAGAAGTGAATAACTAACGTCAGCGTGGTAGCGTAAGTCGGACTCGTGGTCTCAGCCTTTGCGACCAAAAAGCGTCACAGGCGTGCCTTTGTCGACTGCAGGGTCCGATCAGATGATCGTTCCTCCTAGCTATAGCGTAGGAAATATGACGTGGCCGGCGATCTGGGTGAACTAACTGGTGGTTTGACAATACTCCGAAGAAAAAATGTGTTTCAATGAGTGAGGGGTCGTAGGGTCCTTTCCATTTCTTGGTCTTTGCAGTGCTATATAATAAACCTTAGAACCGATGAAAAGAATTTCTTGTCTTCTGATTCATTTACCTTTTCACCATGGCCAATAATTTGTTTTTGAAAAAAAATTCTGAACTGTTGCACGATATGTGTTGATAAGTGTTCGTAATATATTCAATAAACAGGAAATTAAAACAACAAGAGTTATCTAACCAAAAATGATTAAAGCAGTCATATTCAAAAATGACTAAATAATAATAAAGACTGATAAATAACTGATAAACCAAAGTAGCCTCGCGAACACTGTTAAACTAATAGCGCCTAAATGTCGTTGTTTATCTAAGACGGATTGTGTCAGGTGGATATGCGTTGTCATGTTAACTTACCGAAAATAATTTTTTCGATTTTAGTATTTAAATAAAAAGTGTTAAGTTTATATTTTCAGTAGGTGAAATACCTATGAAGAACCTTGTGTTAAATTGTCATGTCTTACTGAACATTTTTATATATTTTTAATCAAGAAAAGCCTTATGATGAATATCGATTTCAAAATTTAACGAGGCAAACATCGTGTCGGTGATTCTTGGGGAAACCTGTAGTAACCAACTGCAACCATAGCAATAGCAGTAAAAATAACAATACGATACCAGATTTCGGTTGTTTATGTTCAATCCACCATAGCCCTCTATGAAGCACATTGCTCACGTATATTATAATATTGTACATTTGTGATTAATGTATTTTATATTGTGATGAAATATGTTTTGTTTTTTATTCGTGTACGGCGCTCAGCAGAGGGATGGTAGTTTTTTCCTTAGATCCGACGCGCCTTACAAACGTACCTATACGGTTGTATTATTATTATAGTGGGTAGATACTTATAATTTGTCGGTATGCCCATAGAAAAAAAACACCATCATGTTCAAACCCCATCAATAATCGAGTAGACAACTCCTGATACTACCCCCTGTTGGGAAACATTAACAATTTATTATAAACGTTTTATAAGAAAACATTATTTATTATGGTTATTCGAAAAAGGCGGAACGGGACACAGGTACCTCGGTTTTCAACTAAGTATAAAAAGATGCCAGTTTTTTATTCCACATATAATATATACTTTAGAATATTATCGATATTACTTTATGCGACGTTTACTTTGTCAAATGCAGTCCTAAATTATCTGAAACAGTATATTATAATATTAAATATTTGTTATGTAAATTATATGGTTACTAGAATTTAATTTTAGTAAATAAAAACGACGAATGTTCATTATTTATCCCACTAAGCTACAAAATTAATTTTTATCGACGTTTGAATTTTTTTTCTAGAATACGATAACGATGATCCTGGTAAGGTATTTTTTTTTAATTATTATAAAGAATATCTATTATTTTATAAATATAAATACAACTATATCGTATCATCTTTATAAAATTCTATATAGTCTATGCCCTATGGTATACATTATTAAAAACAATATAAATAATAATTGGAAAGCAACAATTAAGTATACGTCTAAATAACGTTGTGTATAAAAAACCATTAAGGGCATTTAAAATTGAACTGATACATATATATATATATATATATATATATATTATGATTGTATAGCTGAATAAATACATTGGAGTACTTATACTTTGTTTGAGTGCTATTTCTAGTTTTCGTCAAAAGCTTTCATTGTAGCATGGAGAATTTTACCGCATGTGGTATTGATCAGCATAATATTTAAATTAATCACTTTCCCAAAATTCATAATATCGAGAGTACCTAAATTGAAATAGAAAGGAAACGACTGCGTGAACTATAATTTATTCATAACGTATAGTATATTCATGTAGTTGTGTAGTTATAATATGAAGTAATATACAAGGCATGCTAACCATGTAATATATTTGAATAAATAAAAAATAAAAATAATAATTGGCTTATTAAAATATATTATTTAACACATCAGTCATCGTAAAAAAAATGATTAAGGATATTTTTTAAATATTTTCTCGAGTTATTTGATAGTTATAATTAGTGTCACCGAGTGTTGTATACTTAGTAATATATAAGTTACAACAACATTCAATAAGCTGATAATCATAAAAGAATGTATAGGTACCTAGTTAGGTTATAAAATTCGATTCAACCGAACATAAAGAACTGCAGTTAACATTATTAACGCTTGCGGTCGTGTTGTAAACCAATTGAGACAAGTGCGGGTTTCAATATTTAGAACCATAAAGTGATTATGTACCATACCTGGAAATTATTTTTAACGGACATATAAGGATTACGGTTCGCCCTGTAATAAGTAATGATGCGTTATTACTTTATAGGTCGAGATGTTTGCTTATTAACATATACCTATTTTGTATGTATTACATATTACGAAGCTATTTACATGAATATAAAGCAACAACTGCAGGTGTGCGTGTGTAATATACTATCATTCGTCACATCATTTTTTAACGACTCGTCGATGATATCTGAGAGGAGATTGAAATTCAAAAGACATCCGAACGACGTCCATACGTAAGCCGCCCGCTGAGCCATCGTAATGTTCGTCATATACCGCGCCCGGCTAGTCCAAATACTGTTTATTGATTTTTTTTTTCTGTTCGTTTTTAAGTAATAAAAAAAAAAAAAAGAAAAATCGAACGGGGAGGGAGCGACGGCGTAGACCTAAACCGGCCGAACGGGACAAAGGGGTTGGGAAAGTTTTGTCGTCGTCCGGTGTGTATGTATACATATATAAGTACAGTACGCGCGTGTGTGCGCGGGAAAAGCGGCCGGCAGAGGAAATGAAAATCGCATCCTAGGCCATAAATTATACCGTGTTTTCCCCGGCAATTTCGACCCGGAACACGAGCTGCACACGCACACGCGGGTTGCATTAAATTTCAGTTAAAACTTCCATAACCGTAAGCATCAGAAATACTGTCCGCGATTACATCTATACTGGTGCTTCTGGTGCTGCACGACTCGACTATTCCACGGTTTTCCGAAGTCCGATAGTAGTGATAGCCCCCCCCCCCGCCCTAGTCAGCAGCCCCTCCGACCGTCGCCACTACTACCCTTAACAGTTCAGCTACGACTACTGCCCGCCCCCGCCGGTCCGGTAATTTCCACGGTACAAACACATTATATTTTATTTTCACGCCGCCGCTCACTTTACGGGAACTTGGAGCGAATTTTTTTTTATCGTCTGTCGTGCAAAACTCGTGACAGCGGAACACGTTGAAAAAGAAACTGTCCGTTATGATATAATAATTCTGATTATAATACAGTTTAATATAGTAAAGCATACTATACAATGATACATACACTTATAAATCATGTATTATTAATTTTAACGGGTCGCAGACACGAAGACGAAAGAAAAGAAAATAATTTAGAGAGGATCGTCTTTACAAGATCGCGGGACTCCAAACAGAAGCAACCAACAGACTAGGCAGGGAATAACCTTTTTTTAAATATTCAGAACTATATAAAGTAAGAATACTAGTATATTATATAGTAATACATTTAAAGAAATATTAATTTTAATTAAAAACAATATTCATAAACACTCATATACGCTAATAAGTAATAACCTTTGTCGTTGAACCGAATTATTCAATAATAATAGTAAAAAAAATTGTACATGTTGCATATTCCTTTATAATATAAAAACACATTTTTTCAAAGTCTATTGTGAATTGTGCTTTGTGAATATATATAATATTACAGAATACCAAACACGAGTTATAATAGCAATATATTTTATTTTATTATCGTCATTCGGATTTACAAATCAATCCTTTGGAAATCGACAGAAATTGAATTTCGTTTATTTTTAAAAATCAAAACGAAAACAGTTTGAACATGTTGTGCAATGTTAATAATTGACAAAACCTGTAGATACTTTTATAATACCAACAAATTCTACAACGGCGTCGCCAGCTTTACCTACATGTATTAAACGATTATTGAACACAAAAAAAAAAATAAAACCTAGTAGGTACCTTCGCACAAACTGCAGCTGGTTACCGAAGATCGAGATTTGTTTATAATATACATTTTGTTTTTATTTAATGATTCAACGAACTCGCGTATTGCAAATATTTACACCGTTTCTTTTGATACAAAACCGTCTTTTGATGGCTACGCATTGTAACCGTAACGCATGTGTTCTTTTTTTTACTCGTTAAGCAAACAACGTGATATATATTTATTACCATTGTGCGTACTCCAAACGAATTCGTACACAGAATGAAAACGAAGAAAATACATTCGAATCGCAGCCAACTTCTTCGAGGTGCACTCCTTTAAAACGAAGATTTTAGTTTTTCGTACACTGAAGCAGAAAATCATAAAAAATAATTAAAATATAGTTTTTAACGTGTATTATTATATACCCATTGCGTTGTATTTTATTACTGCTGTTGTGTGTATTATGTTGTTTTTATGGAACCAAAAGTCTGCCAACTGACTTATTTATCGAAACTAAGCCATCATATAGGATGAGTTCCTAAAATGAAAAATAATATTTCTCTTTCAACACTCTGACCGTAAAGGAAAAAGCTTTTATCGGAGGAAAAGTTGAGATTTACCGAAAATAGAACAATAAGAAAAAAGAAAAAAATAGTGTAAAATATATACTACTCGTGTTATTCGATATTACTTTATTATATTATTTTAGGAACGTCTCGAGATAAACTATATTTACTGTACACCTACACTGGCTCCTTACTATAAGACGACGTACACTTTACAAAACCATATTATGTACGGTGAATTATTTTCATGCTTTGAATATTTTAACAGTATAATCTTATACAAATAATATAAACTTGTCAAATACTGTAAACTGGACGGTTTTAAATTTGGTATTGACGTAAGGTTATTAATATTAGGTAGGTATACCTTTTTATAGTAAATGATTTATCCAGATAAAAATCATTTTGAGTTTTTCTATAACTTTATCTGAATAAAATGGTTATTTGAGATAAATAAATTATATAGATTATTTGTTGTGACAAGATTTTCAAATTTATTACCATATTATACATTTGTTGTTTATTTTTGTGGGGGAGGCATTCGGTTTTCTAAGCTATTGCCTAAAGCTCTAATATTCGATTTTATTATTAATGTTTTTTTAGTTTTTAGTTATGTAGTTAGATATTTATATTTATTACACTTGTAGCACTGTTGTATCAGAGTCATTTTTTAGTATATGACTCACTATCTGTAAACACCAATCATGGGTAGTTATATAACCATATCTGAAATACACGTTTTACAGGTTAAAAAACTTAAACTCTGTGTATATTATTATATTTATAGAAAAAATTATATTTTACAAATGCAGGATTTTAGTTATCTGTTCATTATCTAGATGAAATGCCAATGAATTGTCTTTTATTTTATCTAGATGGGATATCTTTATACAACACTAGATATATTATAGACGTTTGCTCTATTTCGTTACCAGTATGATATCATCACGCAGTGTGTGCTTTTTCGAAAATTATATCTCTGCACGGTGTACACGCCGCACACGATCATCTATCACTTCGCCATCATTACATAATACATAAATATAAGCTCAGCTTCGTGTTATATATTATATATAATATTCGATATATGTACGAAAGTTACAGAGATTCATTTCTTTTTTTTTGCATGGAGGAAACCCGGTTCAGTCGACAAAGTTGTCTAGAGACGAACTCGGGTGAGCGTACCACAACAATCTGTCCTGCAGTATCGCTCGTCCTCGCTAAAGATTTTTCATCTCATAGACAATCGGTTCGACGTGAAAGCTCACACACGTACACACACACACTCTCGCACACACACTGAATTCTGTCGTCCTCGCGTATAAATCACGTCCTGGCTGCATGCTGTCATTTTCGGAGATCCGCTGGACCGTAAACCCTACGCCTCTCACACCCGCTCGACATACCCACACCCGACCCCCGCGGTGCGTACGATACCCTGCGACAGCCTCATGCACTATTAATGTCTGGCACGTAAACATAAAATAATAATAAAATATAATGTGTGGAAAAAAAAATACCGTCTCCTATCTGTATGCGTTTAAGTTGTGTTATGTGTTATGACGCGTTATCGCTCCGGTAGTCATACTATTATTACTATTACTATTTGTATTTGCGTATATATTTAGGTACCTACTAGGGACGAATTTTTTCTCGCTAAGGACCAGACGTAAAAATGTACGTGTGTATAAAGCTAAGAAATAACATTATAAGTTATAACATATTATTGTGCGCAAGCATTGTAAATAAATGTAAATGCATAATCAACTTTTGGTGAAAAATTTCAGCGAAATCAGACTATATCCCGCTGTATTGTTTCCGAGTGAAAAGTTTACCATTTACTTATCTGTGCGTCGCAGTACTGTCAATGACGCATAATTATATAATTATGGGTCATGTAATAACTGCAGTAGGTATACACATATTTTGTTCGCACAATTTGTGTACATATCTCACATTGTACGACTACAACCCGACACATTTCTAATGCATGGGTGCTGCCATGAGGGTGAAATTAGTTGCGAATACCTCCGACATCCCTTGCATGTATTTTAAAATTATAAGTTAGACATCGAACGAAAAAATGCACATAACTTAATAAGTTACCCGGTACACGAAGAATGAGACAGAAAATCAAACAGACTTTGTGCTTGAATGTACTTTCGGTCGTGTTCAATGGTTCCAGCCAGCTTTTCTTCGCGGGCACGACCTACAATAATGATTTAATCAAACAGTATGGTCATTCTATTCAGGACGTTGACCGGAACGTTTCCGTTTAATTTTGCGATGGTATATGCAAAATAATTTCGTCGGTATATTATATAAGTGTCGTTCAGTCGCCGATGTAAACTGCACTATAGGATCTGAGATCCTGAGGATCTCTGTCCTCTGACCACTGTCGTTTTTTGCGAGCTTACATCGCATAATATATATAGACCTTATCCTTGCCGCATCTATATTTTATAAAATAAAAAACTTCGTAATTGTGCATTTTTCATAAAATTATCTTTCAAATTGTTGCGAAAGGAATTAATGTTTATGTTAGCTACCTATCCCTAGAAAAAAAATAATATTCTGTTTATATGCTGGTAATTTTATTGCTAAATAAACTGTTTATAGTTTTCTGTTGAAAATTATATGATACGTGCATATTAACTATTTGTTAAGATCACCTCGTTTATTCGAACACATAATTCACCGAAACATATTTTTATTTTTTATTTTTATTTATTCTTCGAGAAGGTAATGGGCCCTAATGAACATGTTTGTGTGGAATCTCATGAGTTCGCAATTTGAAATATAAGTTCGTTAAATAGTCCATATAAATTAAATAATTGCAATTTGTACACACTTACCAAAAGAAAAAAAAATTTTTTTAGTGCGGACAATTTATACATTATTAATAATATGCACAAAATCATTTGGGCGAATAAAACACATATCACTATCGGTGGTTGCCATCTCCGCAGTGTCATGCCCTCTTCGGATACCTGCATGGCATATTGCAGAACACAGACATGGTGTTTGTGAAGTTAGTCCCCTCCTTTCTCCCTTTATTTGGGTTTATCCGGTCATAATTACCAATCCGTCACACGGCCAATTCTATTATTGCCATCCAATGTCATAGTCTTCCAGTTTGACTCTCCTCCTGTGCTTCCACGTCCCTCTTCACTGTATTTGCCCACCTCGTGTTTGGTCCTCACAGGAAGACTTTCCTTCTTGAATTCTGTCCCATCACAACTTTTTGTAATGATTTTCAGCTCCTTATTGCGTGCCCTGTCCAAGGCAATCTGCTTTTTTAATAGTCTTCATAATGTTCTTTTCGTATCTATAGTATATTACTTCTAAATCTCGATTTTTTTATTCATTTCCACCCACTTGCTATGTCATCAGTCCACTCCTACTTGGTCGTCATTACGAGTACAAAAGGACAATCAACTTACAATTATTGCTTATAACTTGATCTTTTTTATTATTAATACATTTTCAACGATACTATTATTAGGTTTTCACTAATTACCTAATGGAATTCTTTTAGAATTTTCAGTGACGAGAGTACAGGTAGATTCACATAATAAGCTTCGGTAGAATTATCCATCTAAATATTAAATTTCCTTTTTTTACGGAGTAATGAACTTTGATAGAATGTCTGAAAACAATTTCCCATCAAGAATTTGTACACTTGTATGGCTGCTCACTGCTAGGATTAAAAAATAATACAAAGCAAAATTGATTATTGCGCATAAACGACTTAAATTTTTTATGTTTTATAATTTTTTTGTTTTATAGTTTATTTTTTGTACTCTTCGAATGTATACAATAACATTAATATAAAAGTAGGTAGGTTATAAACTTGTAAAATTACAATGGGTTATTTAATTTATTATTTTATGCGCTTGTGTATATGAATTCGTTTTACTGTTTTCAAACCACTGCCAAATGGAATAATAAAATAAAAGCTCACCGTAAGTTTTTTTTATTATTATTAATTTTTTTTTTTTTTTGGCTGTTGTTTTCACACGTAATTAATTACTCGTATGCATATCTTACTCAGCCAATTTATAAATAAAAGCTTCGTAGCATATTCATGATGACGACACACACACTATAATAACGTCTACCTTCACTGCGATAAATTGTTTAAATTAATGTCTACACGGTTTGTGACTTATAATGCTCGAGTTAAAATGACTTTAATAACTTGTGATAATGCTTCTCTCTTAATCTATTAACGCTCGACAACTGTATAGTATGATATGTTTCCGAAAAATATAAAAATGCATTTATAAATAGCATTTTTTTAAGCACTTTTACGCAGTCAGTCAA
This sequence comes from Myzus persicae, assembly GCF_001856785.1. Classification (NCBI taxonomy): domain Eukaryota; kingdom Metazoa; phylum Arthropoda; class Insecta; order Hemiptera; family Aphididae; genus Myzus; species Myzus persicae. The sequence continues at coordinate 398,303 of NW_019102003.1, read as the reverse complement.
AACGTACCTATGCATTAAATATTATTATAATATTTTGGCTCACGCAGTAAATTGGACCGGTATAGTATTTACATCAAAATAAATTACATTAATATTATGATATCGGGAATAATATACTGCAGTTATGACGTTATCATATTATTCAGTTTTCTAATTATTTTATATCGGCTGTAAAATATTATTATTGAAGTGAATACTTCATAGGCTACAGGTGACAGCGGACAGTGTAACACATTAACGCTCAGCTTTAAATGTAAATTAAATTCGTTTTATATTTTTCATTTATACTAGATAATGTATACATAATATTCAATACGATTATTATAATATATTTATAAAAAATATTTTAGTTCCAATCAAAGTTAAATATTTATTTAAGTATTCACTTTTATCACTGACACACGCACAGGTGATTTTTTTTAAACATTTCAATCATGATATGCAATGCATTATTTTTTTGTCACTTATTCGCAGGCCATCGTAGACTATTAAGTATTTGAATTTGTTTGCGTTTTATACGCGCCACTAGCTGTGCGTAATAAGTTCATAAAGGAATACTATCTGTTGACGTTTCGCCGAAAACCTGTCTGAATTTTGAAATTTAATGGTGTAAGAGAATTCGAATGACTTTATAGTTTAAGCAGCAGCTCGTTCGGTGTTTTCCATAGCTTTTGTTAAAAAGTCTAATTTATGGAAAAACTTTGAAGTCATTCGAAGGGGGATGGGCGACGGCAGCAACGACACGCTGCATTGTCGACTGCAGACGGACCGATTTCTGTCGTCTTACAAATAATTGTATCATTTTGTTGACGCGCGCCTGACAATAATTTTACCCTCTCATCTTTTATACAGTACTTCGCTCTAGAACAGAAATGTTTAAAAACTTGTTCAGGTGGTAGGTGCCTCATGTATATGTGCGTAAACTTTGGCAAGTACGTATTATTATTACTATTATTATTATTTCGAAATAACAAGAGGGTTGCAAAAAAGTTTTAAAAAAAAGTAATTTTCATGTTTTTTGCCACTCCCTTGGGAATATTACGAGTAGGCCGTGCACGTCAATAAGGATTGAAGCGCTTTTTCATTTAGCGCAATCAGTAAATCCAAATGATTTGTTTGTCGAACGGTCCCCAGAGTTTTGCAGAAAATTAATTTACCAACATTTGGGTAAAAACAAAATACCCTCTGTACAAGTGAACAGTAATACGTTTACATTAATACACATTATTATCGTTATTATTACGATTGTTGTGTGGCGAAGATAATATACCAAAATGTGTAATTATTGTTATTATTTATCAACATCCATATTTTCTATACATATTTTCATAACCCAAACAGTTTGATCGCTTGGTTTCACTGACGTTAATTTATTCGTCGTATACGAACAGAAAATAGTAGGTACAATTCGTAAAATATTATATAACTCGGCAGTAAATTGTACGATACCAAAATTAAAACAAAAAAAGGGCATAATATTAAAAACGAATCAAACAAAAGTATATATTTTTAGGCTTGAGGTTTTGGTAACAAAATTAAATGATGGGTTTTTAATACAAAACTTATTGCACAATACGATTTCATCAATTTAACTATACTTTAGAATTGTATTATTACAGCTATTTTTAAACACTGTGGAATAAAGAAATCGTTAAACGAATCAAAGTTTTCATTGTCACCGATCAATAAAAGTACCCCAGAACTACCAAGTCTAATGATAAAAAATAAACACGTATTGTGCATAATATTATAGTATTATATTATATCCACAACGGTCTATGGTACTACATATTAATGGTTTTATTGAATTTCCATAAAAATTTGATTAGAAACCACTGACGGCGTCTAATTTAAAATGCTTGTTGAATTAACGATTTGATAAGTCTTTGTAGTTATACCTATCTACGGGAGAAATGTACGAAATAATGATTTATAATATTATACAATTTATTACATTGATATTACTTCTATACTAACTTATGTTATTACTTATTACATTTTGTGTTTGAGCGACTGCATTAGACGATTCACAAAGCATTCACCCCCTTTATTTTTCGTTTAATAATGAATTTATTCAAGTTCTGATTTTCAAAATGTTGAAAGTATACTTTAACGAACCATATTTTAAGACGCTAAGATATTGAAATTTAAAATCGTTTAAGGAGTTTTTGAGTGATGTAACAATATGCACTAAGGATAATAGTTGTATGACAACCGTGGAAGGTATGTAGTCTGTCGTGGACAATCCACTATGGTTTCTCGAACATTTTAGTGCCTATCTAATTAATATTAATCAACCAAGGGTGTCATTACAGTTGTTTTTTTTTTTGATGTGCAAACTTTTAGACAGGCCAATTTTGACATTTCACCAGGCCATTAGCTATTCAAAGAATTAAAAGCTTATAAGCAATTAAAGCAACCAGCTAAAATCATTTCACTATTATTAACAAAAAANAAAGCTTATAAGCAATTAAAGCAACCAGCTAAAATCATTTCACTATTATTAACAAAAAAAGGCAATCAATAAACCTGATAAACAAAAAAATATACAAAAACTTAAAAAAAAATATTTTTTATTTATATTAGCTATATATAAAATCATAATGTAGGTATGAGTTAATTAGGACGACGCATTGGAGTTAAAATTGTTAAAATTTTTGAGTTAGTGGTGCCGTTGAACACCTTGCCCCCCCCCCCCACCAAATGACGCCCCTGTAATCAACTAGCATTTATATTTATATCCATTAATCAGAATTTGGAAGGAACTAGTAAAAATTAATACTAGATTGTATATTAAGATATTACATAATATCTTATATTAGAGTTCAACTACTCTTATGGACTATATTATTGGTGAGTATGATTGGTGAATCACTCTGTATTTAACGTGATGAAATAATACTAGAACTTGGTGTACACTGTACCTACAACAACTGTTAATTGTATTTACCACAAGTCAACTTCGAACGATTTTATTTTTTTTTTCTGTTCGTACCTACGCAAAAACATTCCGTTTTTACCCGACTCGCGTGTCACGCGAACTATTTAATTATTTAGGCGTATTCTTCAGTTTACACAGTAGTTGGTAGACGTACAGTCTATCAGCCACGTAATATTTCAAGTCAATTACCTATGTACCTCTACCTGGTTTTAATTTGCGGGAAATAAGCTGAATCATTTAGTGACCGGGTCAGGTCACCGGCCCGAGCTTTTCGAAAGTCCGGATACTGCAAGTGTGTGTCGTGACATCACGTACAGGTATCACCCGTACAACGCGTGTCCGTCGGTTTACATTTTTAATTGAACCAACATATAATTATCAATAAAGTATGCCGTGTTGTTAATTATAATACACGATAAAGGTGTTTTAAATAAAAACAAAGTACGCAGAATAGCATGCAGCACTGAGTTATCGACAATTATATATTTTGACTCAGAGCCAAAGTTTTTTATCAACATTGTATATAATATTTTAGTCACAGTGTGATTTGCAGATTGGCTAAAATAAGGAATGGCGAAAAAAATAGCGAATGAAAAATATCGAAAAAAAAAATAACGAAACTAAATTATAGCGAAAAATTATATATCGAATGTTTAGGGATAAACTTTTTTTTTCTATACAAGTAATGTACAATAAGCCTATGTGTTAAGAGAATACAGAACGTAAGGAATTGAATAAGAAGCCCCCCACTGGCAACACTTAGCATGAGTTATTTATACATGTATATATTTTTTTAGGGAAAAACTCTTGTTTTTGTAGTAAATATTAAACAGAGAATAGGGAACAACTTAATATAAATAATAATATAATCTCTATTAGTCTGTCATTATTATTGTGAACCAAGGTAATATCCGTCATCGCTTTTATCGTGAATAGTGTACATCGTATACCTATGCTATATGGACATCAAATAGTTTTTTTCGACGTTCGACAACGGGACAATCATTGACAAAGTGTTGTGCTTATTATTTTATTTCTTACATTCTATATTTGAACTGTATTTTTTAAATTAGATTTTTAAGTTATGGTATTTATAAAATCTAATAAAAATAAACTTTTACTCGTGTATAATAGTTATACTTATAGAGAGGAAAAAATGTACAAGGAACCGAAGTATTGGAAATGTATAGATATGCAATGTAAAAGTCGATTAACGACTACTATAGTGATAATAAAATATAAAAAGAGCCTTCAGAGCATAACCACGTTCCATAAATATGCAAATTAGAAGTAAAAAAAGAAGTTGAGAGAATGAAAGCCCAAGCACTATAGTTACAAGATAACCCTCAACAAATAATCGCTTCATCACAATTAAATCCAGTGATATCAGGTGCATTACCCGAAATATCTAATTTAGAACACACGTTAATAAGAGTACGCCAACGTAATGATTGTGCACCACCGAATCTTCGGTTACTTTTTAACCTCCAAATACCTGAAAGGTATACTTTAACTAAAGGTGGAAGGCAATTCATGCGGTACGATACTGGCGCATCAGATGAACGTATTTTAATATTTTTTACTAGAGAAAATCTAGAATTAATGGAAAAATGTAATAATTGGTTTGTTGATAATACATTTAAGTGCACTCCGACACTTTTCATTCAAATTTACACAATACATGTATTGACAACCAATTCGTTGATACCTACTGTTCACACTTTATTACCAAACAAATCACAAAAAAAATATGTACACCTCCTTAATCAATTAAAAAAAAATAAATCAACTTTATCACCAAATTTAATGCATTTAAAAAAGTATTTTCAAATTTAAAACAAAAATGTTGCCATTTCCACTTTTCCCAATATATTTGCCGTAAAAAACAACAAATTCAAAATATGGCCCAAAAATATATATCAGATTCGACATTTTCATTACAGATACGGCTCTTATTAGCAATTAGCATTAGCATATGTACCAGAAAATCATGTGATAGATGCGTTTGAAGAATTAAAAGATTCACAATATTACACAGATAACGAAACCATATTACAAACACTTATTGATTACTTTGAAGACACCTGGCCTTCCAATGGGTCGAAGAAAAAGTCGTAGATTACCAAAGTATTCAATTAGTTTATGGAATTGTTACGAATCGGCAACTACTTTATTAGTTATTACCAAAGACTAACAATGCAGTAGAGGGTTCGCATAGAAGTTTCAGTTCATTGCTTGGTTAGTTTTTTAACAATATATTGTTAAAAACAATTTATTAAATTTATATTTTAATTCAATATAATTTATAATGTAATATTAACTATTTAAGGTGCATATCATCCAATATTATGGACATTTATCGATGTGTTGAAAGATCAGCAACATTTAGAGGACATTAAACAGGAACAGTTCATTGCTGATGCCAAAAAAATATTTTAAAAAAAAATTTAAAAATTGTTTAGAAAAAATAAGTAGTTTAATGTTATCCTACAATACTAACGACGATATTAATTATTTAAAAGGTATCGTTGACAATTTAACTGTACAACTTTGTTTTTGTGAATATTTTTTTATATTATGGCCTAGAATCTTATCAACTCACTATACAACTGCTATAAGTATACGTCTTCGGTGTAGGGGGGGGGGATGTCATAGATTTCTGGGTATTTTTATACCGAAACGTGGGGTAGCGGGTGTACAAAACAACAACGAATATGTCATGCACGAGGGACATTATAACGGCTGAGAGACTGATTTTTTTCCTCCCAGAGGAATTCGCAAAACGCTATTCGTCTCGGTAGTATGCACGGGATTCATTATTATTTCACAAGAATTGCACTAACCATAATATAGAAGGTATTCGTCTGCAACAACCGAGTTATATTCTGGTACGAGTGGTGCAGGACGATAATAGGACTATTTTATTATTTCGTGAAGTTTGCTCAATTATTAATAATAATTTATTATAACTTGCTTCGTTCAGTTCGCTGGATATTTTCTCGGCTTGGTGCATAAATTAAAGTCCACCTTTTTTATTCTTAATTAGAACAATAAGGGAAACCTGGGTAAGGCGGGACACCTCACTTTCTATGTTAATATTTGCAGTACAAATTATTGTTAACCTCTACACATGTGCCGTCTACTTATAATATATAACAGTAATAGTATACATAATATTTGCGTGTACCTGCAGTACGCGTCTGAGTGTCTGACACAACTACGCAAATAGTCCAACCGAGACGCAAAATAAATTATTTACAGCATGGCACGGTTATCGTCTTTCAATGTTTTCCAAGTATATAATTGCGCATTCCCCCGGACATCGCCTTGAATAATCGATAACCCGATCGCGTACGCATATTTAATGCGGACAAGTTTCACATAAAATGGCAGCAGGAAATTCCGTTGACGAAACCGTTTTCCAACGGGGTAAATGATTAAAAAAAAAAACAAATAGATCTCGCGGCTAATATACTTTTTTTTATACATTTCCACCTTGCGCTCCATAATAACACATAAAAAATCCATACGATGGGTATTCGATACCAGGAATAGTGATACAGGACTACAGGAGGAGGAACAACACTTGGCACGTGAAACTCTTGCCACATTATAAATTGTTTTATTAGCAACATTTTAATAATTGCTTTCCAAGAAAAAAAACCATACGTTTTGCATTCCATTTACTAAAAAACGGGTCCGCCCGAAGCGCATTTTATGGACAACAATATTATATTGAAAATAACATGTTCATTTATCATAAAAATTGTATTTATTTTGTAAGTTTAAACTTAAAAAAAAATTCAGAGAAAACACTCAATTATTTTTAATTTTTAGAAAAATAAATGAAATTTCAAATTTTTCTAAGTCGTGAGTACTCTCCTTCGAGAGATTTTTTTGAATACAACTCTAATGTACTGACTTTATTCCTATCAACGGGTGCTTATTGTATTATCATGATACATGTGAGTTCGTTTAAAATTGATCGACAACTCCCACCTACGTGGTTATAAGTTTCAACCACCGGAATCGTTTATTTTCTTTTTTATAAGATTATCATCCTGTCTGAGTCAAACACTTCTGAAAAGTTTTTCAATCGTTATTGGACCAGCACTGCACTATTATATATACGTACATAAAATATGTATTTTTTTATTAACTGGAAAAACAATAAAACGGCGGTGAGAAAATACTAAAGATATTTTTAGCATGTACTTGCAAACCGTAAAGAAAATAATATATAGTCACTGTAATATATTATATTATTATGTTTCCTAAGAACATGAATAAAACATTCTTGGAAAAATTTATAAGAACTACGGCTTTAAATATTAATACGGTTATTGTTTATGATATTGTAAATGTTGTGTACCATTGACAATTTATCATAAACGTTAATCGTTTTGATTAACATTTTTGTAGGCATTTGGTTATTTTTCGAGAACACTCATGTCTACTTTAGAACTCAATAAAATAATAAAATATGTTAAAATTTGTTAGATTTTATAACACAGTGTTTATGTATTTTTTAACAGTGGTGGATCTTTGATGTATTTCGGTGGTTAAAATTATTATAAACAGAATAAATATTGTTAATTGAGTTTTTACTTAATTTTAAAAGCGATGGCGCCACAGAGGATGTTATCCATCTTAAAAAAAAAAATAATACCAGACAACGCCGACTTCCTATTTTTTTATTATTCTTTTACTCTTCCGTTTTTATACTAACTAAAACTATTGTGTGTCTCAAATTATTCGCTCATGCGCCTATTCGCACTTATACTTAGTAATTTTTATTTTCTTCGGTTTCTCGGAAAACAATAAACACAATAAAAATTGTGCACTTGTTTTGGGTCGTTAAAATAGAAAGTGTTGAAATATTTAAAAAAAACAGTTTGAAGGGAACACAATATAACTTTTTATTGAACTCCGAAATGTATTTATTATTTATAACGGTGTTATTATAATATCGTTTTAACCGCAAGTTCATTACGAATTAAACGCTTACCTTTTTGGAGCACACGTACATTATATTATTTTAACAACCCTTACACCGCTTTTAATAACAAAAAACAAGTTTGTATCCATTTCCATTACCTAGGTTTTAATATATCCCTATACTTACTCGTACAAAACACCTATAAGAAATAAAATAATATTTATTATTCGTTTTTTAACAATTAATATTATTGACATATTATTATTCATTGTTATTGTTCGATTTTTGACGTAGTAATTATCGCCTATTTTAATATAATGACCACGTAAAATATAAGATGTTTTTTTTATAAATTTCAATGTCTTACAGTTCAAATTTATCTTTCCATCGGGAACTTGTATTGAATATAATTTAACATCAGGGACGTGTGAAAAGCGGTAGGCGGAAAATTGAAAAAAAAAATCACTCATCTGCAAGTTCGTGGTGGGCATAACGTCGAGTCAAGTCCGAATCGGTCGAGGAGACTATTTCGTTTAGTTCGCTCGTCAAATCTTCGGAAAATCCCTAGTTTCTGTAAGCCTGTAATCGCATATATGGGCGTGGGCTAGGTACTCGTTAAAACGTGAAACGATTCTCGTCTCCACTGTACCTTATATCCACGACCCACCTGATATATATATACATATAATATAACTGTATAAAGGCGTAAGTATGTAGGTACTTACTCTTCACCCCCCTGCCACCCCCTGAGTCATGTTTCTGCTATTTACTACGCGTGTTACACCACCTATTACGACCAGTCGTGTATATTACGACACGAATAAATCGCACTTAATCGCCATCGACCTATATTCGTTCCTTATATACATTTATTTATATATATATATATATATATATATCCACCGCGTGATCGCCTCTCACCGTTATTAATTGCGCGCGTTTGTGTCGAACGTCGGCGGCGGCGACGCGGGCGAGACCGGAAGTGCTTTTCCGGAAGTTTACGACCACTCTCTCCAGACCCCGGCAGCATCCTCTCCCGCCCGTCCACCGCATCGAAAACGGTCGACTCCGATCTCTGCAGACGAGCCTACTCCCCGACCACACTGCCACCGGTTCATTAGGAGGTATTCGCCATGCACACACATGTATAATATATAGGTGTCTCAGCCGAGGTGAATGTCACGCGGAGAAACGAGACTGCAGTGCACTTCGCGTATAGATATATACTTAGGCTTTTTTTCACACTCGCGAAACCGTAAAACTCCCTCTTTCGTTTTCCAGCCCCCCACCCCCGCCCAGCCCCTTGAGACTATACTTTGTGACAATCGTCGCCACATGCGTGTGTGCGTACAGAGCCCTCAACGGGGAGAGACGAAAGTTTGGCCTTCGTCATAAACAACCCCTCGACGACGACGACGACGACGACGATGGCTCGCGAGTCCCCTCCATAAACGTCGCTTTATATTACACGCGACGTAAACGTCCATTGCAAGGACATGTTTCGTCGTCGCCGAAGTTACACTGCTGTAACGGTCGTTCGCCATTTTCCGGAAACGACTAGCTCGATAATAATAATTATTGCTTTTCTTATTATTATGATCATTCTTATTTTTTTTTTTTTCGTCTCGTGTAACCATATCTGTCCCGAACACACACACACACACACACACACACACACACACACACAACAACCCGTAAACGGTGCACATATAGATTTAGGATGGCGACGTCTGGCCGCCGCAGTTACGCCGTCGATGGAAAAGCTAACATTTCTTTATTGTGTTGTACACGACGTTATTATACAGTTTGTTGTATCTTGGAATGTCCCGGATACATTTTTTCCTCGAATTATTTGTCCAAATATTGTCATGTTTTTGGCTATATATTAATATATATCTCGAAAATAGGACGTTTACCGAAACGAAAATAATAAATTATAATATACATGGTATATTTACAAGACTCAACTACATTTTTAATTTACAGAGAGATTGAATTATCGAAAATACTCAACGGTTGATTGAGTGTCCCTTTCCGTTTTGGTACAATATATTAAAGTTTAACACGAATATCTTCGTCAGTGTTCTCTTTCACTAAAATATTGCATTCACGACAGTGAGTTGATTGGAAAGTATCGAATGACATGTTGTTACACATTGCACATTCAACTATAGCTGCAGTTAGATGTCACGACAGTTTCATAATTTTCCACTCAAACATGACACCCTATAAGCTAGGAAATACAAATTATTAATATTATTATTAAATTGATCATTTAAATATCAAATATTATGATTTTATTTCGAAAATTCTTCAGCTATTGATTTGATTTCACGTCATGTTGTAATATTATATTATCGAAAACTATGGTAATTAGATCAAACAAATGTACCTAATTTATGCAAACGACTGAAAAACTCAATTTTCTCATTCCATTGTTAGAATTTATTGTATTGAACTCAACATTTTTTGTTGATAATGCTTTTTGATTGCCTACAAGATGTTGGAGGATTATAGTTTTATGATAGTTATAATAATACGCGTCAGTCTACATCATTCTTTTTAATACAATGCTGTACAAATCAATAATAATATGCATTAGGTTTTTTTAATATTGCATAGACTTTAAACCCATCAAAATTCTTGTACCCTTTTCAACTATAAACGTAATATTTTAAAAGAAAATATTTTAGTATGAAATATATTTTACATATACATATTAATATATTATATTATGATATATCCATACGTAAAACGATGAAATAATATTTTAAGATCCTACAGATATCTTCTACACCTCTAGAACTTACCGAGATTCGCTACCAACAGGAAAAAAAATTATGAGATTGATTTAAATAAAAACAAATAAATCTAAGAAGCTGCAGCAGTGTACGTCAACGTTATGTTTCGTAAATTTAATAAATTTCTTTAGATTCCGTCAAGAAAAAAAATATTTCAATTCGATACACCCAAAATATTTCGATATTATACTGTAACAGCATCGTAATATTTTTTAAATCCAGTTGTACAACCGATATAAAATGTAATAACAAGAAGTCCATCGTGGCATACTAAAAAACAACATTAATCACTATCGTTCAATTTCAACAGTATGATTTTGAAATGGTTACTAACACTTTGCTGGTAAATAATATATTATAGTTAGGAAACAAAAATGTTTTCCTAATTGATTCATTTCTTTAATACAACCGTTAAAAATCAACTTTTAAATGAAAACAACAATTTTATGGTGCTAAGTAGGGCGGGGAATAGGATTCACAATAATGTGTGTTTTTTATATTTATATTTGTCTATCGTATAGATAAACTGTTTTAATTTTCAACTTTCGGGCCTTAATAAAGATAGTTTCTAATATAATATCAAGGCTTAGATGGTACATAGGTGGACACAAACTCAAAAGTAAGTGTTTGTTTTTAAAATTATTTTTAAGAATTTTGAAATAATATTGTTACAAAATTTTGTTACAATTTAACGAAAAAACTTTTTAAGTTATTTTTTGTAAAAAGTTATTTCAAAAAATATTATTCGTAGGAACCTGAATATGCTCATAATTAGATGTATTAAATTATTATTCAGTTTACACAATCAATTTTTCAAAATATTTAAATTAATTTTAAGGTCTTTCCACCACCAACTATTTAAGTAACCGGTATTGACTAACAAGTCAATAATTGCTACCGGATAATATAATAATTATAAGTTCCAAATTAATATACTAGACTAGGTGATTTGTTTTTGGCAAAAATTAGTTCAACTTACCATATTAATAATAGAAAAATAATTTACTAAAAACAGTATGAACAATGAACATATAAGGTAGTTATACAGTAAAATATCTTTAGAAATATAAGCTGACTGATAATATTGTCAGCTGAATCATTTTTTGTGACTCACAATAAAATTCAAATTTAATACATTCACTATTATACTAAATTATTCTACTCAATGATGAGGTACACTTGACAGTTGACACCTCTATAATAGAATTGGGCTACGTTATAAAATATAACATAAGCTGTTAGTATTATAATACATAGAGGTTAGAGGAATATATTAGATAGAGAACCTAACCTAGTGTTTATTATGATATGAGTACGTATAATATTTTCCATTTTTCACAATGATAATAATATACAACTCGATCCGTAGGCTCGCAAAATAACAACAAAACAAGACAACCGACGGACAACCGCGAAGAAACTCTATCGACGATTAAAGTTTATATCTATTCTATCGGACACCCTCGCTGACTAGCTGCAGCTGAGTATAATAATAATTGCAAGTCGTCCCATATCGTTCTTATAGGTTTCGTGGCCTGGAGATTGCATCGAACTCGTAGCCGCCATCTCCGTCTTCTCTCCGCGGGGCGTATAAACGCGGTTTACACGCCACATGTTGTACAACACGCGTAAATTCTGATTTCGGAAAAAAAAAGTCGTTATACTCGCGCGAAGAGCTTTTGTGCGCCCTCGCAATGCGCGTTATTTGCACTTCCGATTTCCGGCCCGAGCGTTTTATTGTTTGGGGCTGCCGAGAGGATTTACTGTACGGGCGCGGCGACCCCAACACGCCAAACACAAGCGCCCCGTCATTAGCGATAGGGCGGTTTCGGCTGCTGCCGTCTTATATCACGCAATATTATATACAGGGTGATCGGCATATTCCGAGTGATAGGTAAGGACGTCCTTCAGTTTCGTTTTAAAGGAGAACAAATTTCCAAAGCGTGAAATCCTGATTGTCCGAGCGGGCCGTCCATATATTCTCATTAAGAGGACGCCACACACTCGCACGTTTTGTCTCCTTCTTACAAACATACCAAATTTACTCTCGGCAGTTCACGTTTTATGTAGTTAGCTTAAAAGTTAGAGTGAATCCGCTATTATGAGACTTGGTGGTAAGAACTTTATCGATGTTTTATTGGACATTTTTTTTACAACAATTCAGTTTTTAAGTGAGGCATGCTTGTATAATAAATGTAAATTATGAAATGCTCATAGCTCACTTAAAAACCAAATTATTGTAAAAAAAACTTCCAACAGAACACAGATAAAGTTCTTACCATCGAGTTTCATAATAATATGTCGATTCACTCTAATTTCTAATTGTTAAGCTAGCGGCATAAAACGTGAACTTCTGAGCGTAAATTTGGTATGTTTATAAGGCGGAGACAAAACGTGCGGGTGTGGTGTCCTCTCCCCGCGTATTGGTGTGTGCTGATGGGACGATAATGCGCTTATTTTTATCTACACAAGTTTAATGAAATGCTTTCAATAGTGAGTTATGTTTGTATCCTCGGATGTATTGGACCAGGGCTCGGGATGGACCGTTGTGCAGATTTGGGGAAAAAGTTTACCTTTATTATCAACAAGCTAATTGTATACATACTACATAGTATATAGGTTGGTATTATAGGTGAACATGATGCACCTATTTAAAAAAAAAATTATGTACTCCGGTTCAGTACACTTTTTGCATTTCGAGTACTGGCTGAAATAAAATAACACAGATCGTGTGTGTGTGTGTGGAGGGGGGGGGGTATAGGAGCGTTGTTTTNTAAAGGAGTGTTGTATGTACCAATATTCCTTTATGCTAAATAGTTAAATTGTTTTTATATTCATTATTCTTAACAATAGGCCAACGAAGCAAATAAGCTGAGGCAGCAGTTTGTAAAATTATATTTAAGAACATAATAACCACGGTTCTTGGTCAGTGTGGTTTTTCTAGCCAGGTCCGCATGTTTGTAAATGCTTCATCTAGTTTAATATTTTTGTGTTTGTTTTGTTTAAATAAAGTGATTTAATAGTGTGAAAATTATTAACAATTATTTTGTGTACCATCGAGAGATAGGTATACGACACTAGTATAATAGTCTCAAAGTCACCGTTGAGTTCGAAAAAGTTTAGATACAAGTTCGGCCTGTCTATCTCGTTTTTTTTCCACCATTTTGTTGACGTCCGTCATTAGCGATTCCCCCTTTTCACTTCGCGAACAGACGTCGCGATTGATTGTCTCCACCGCAAACGTATAGAAATAATAATATTATAATAGGCATGCTGGGCTAGTATACTGTTGCAGTAAATTGCAGCTGGACCGGTCACGATGGCATCGCTGCACAATAATAACAATAATAATATGCAGACTTCGCACACACGATGAAGGCCGGCAGGAACGACGTTTATAGATCGTCGTTTTATGCGTATACGCGTTTTGTCGTACTATAGATATTATTATTTCTATTATTATATTGTCGTCGTGCTTTCTGAGACGTCTTGGACGGGAAAAGTTTAATAGATTATTCGTGGCGCGCATACACGATACACGTACGTTGTCGGGACGGTTGTCGGAAGGAGGATGGAAAAAAATAAACAAATAAAGAAAACAATTTTTTTCCTTCCCGTCGAGTGTGTCAAGCGCAGGAAAAGGACATCGTCGTGCCGTGACGGAGAGTACGAGGGACATCTTTGTCGTCGACTCGACTAGGACAATGTATAGTGAAAACCCTTTCTCCGGGCCTAGGTTTTTTTCCCTCCGCTCGCATGTGTTATTGTACACAGTACGATAATATATTATTGTACATATAGGTAACGTTCGGGTGGTCTCGACAAGAGTTTTTCTGAAAGGAATTCGCAAAGGTCGAATTTTCTCGTTCCGTCGAAAAACCGTCGCCGTCGTCCGTGACTTGACAGGGCTGCTGCAGATGTCGCTCCATCGTACCCAATCAACCGAATATCATAATTGTATGATATTATATTGCCTATACGATGCGCCCGTCAATATTGTTAATATTAAATTATTGTATTATTTCGATCGACGACTTGGAATTGTTATGATTTACTCGGTCGTTCCATGTTCGACGTCTTATTGGGCTTAGCTGTATACAGGTATCGCTGCAGCCATAGGTAACCCTGCACCGGTGTAGTGGGGGGAGGGGGTAAAATATAATTACAACTCTCAATGTGTAGTTTATTTAATTATGCACGGCTAACATTTGTTTCCCTAGAGTCAAATTACCAACTACGTAGTAGAACCCCCGATTCGGATGCATTTCGCATATTTTAAAATCTAAATATGCTTAAAAATATTGTACTCTGTACTGCGCTGCAGTCGGCAGACTTTCTTCCGAGGATTTATTTTTCAAACCACCCCGTCTCTTAAGCCTACAACGCTGTCAGAAAAATGTTTGAAATCTGATTTCTGCCTTCCGAGGGTTTTTGTTATTAATTTTGTAATTAACTCTTTTCAAGTGTAGTCATTACACGGCTTTTTGGCTTTCGTTTTATCGAAAATCTTATAGCTTCCATCTACTTTTGGTGTACAACTAACGGTAACTTTTGTGCGATGTCTTGTCTTGTCAAGTGACGGCCCGAGACAGAGTGTTATACACAATTAAATATTTAAATATAATTAAAACTAATTATCTTTTCCGTAAAACTGTTTGACATAAGTTTAATCTATAATTTAATAAAATACACCTCGTCTCGCAACAATGTATACTTTGTGTTCATAAATAATTTCCTTGACTTTGTTTTATATACAGTTGTACATCGTTATATTATATAACTACTGTAATATGTGGGTGGTTTTACCCGGAATCGTTCACCGCAACCGAACTTTAGCAGAATATATTATTACGAGGAATATAATACGATTTGAATCTAAAATGCAAATATTTTTTAACCGTACAGATGATTACTATATTATACTGTAGCTAAATACAATGCGTTTCTAATTTATTAAATACCATTAGGAGGCACTATAATTTAAAGCGATCTATTCGGGTACGTATAATCCTTAAAACGAGATTATATGTACGGTAGAGTATATTATTAAACACTATACTTAAGCTTAATTTGCATACGGAATTCACTTACTTCGTAAGTTTGCGATCCTGCAGGTGTGGCTGTGGGTGAATAAAATATCCTTAGGCGGTCGTGTCCTCCACTCTCCTCGCTCTCAGAGTGTTTACAATATTCAACAGACGGTTTAAACGACGGGCAACAAAAAGTTTTGTCTGTGCGTATCTCACAGGCTACAGGTATAATAGTCCTGCCACTATTTAGTCTGGCAGACGGCAATCTATAGGCATATGAGTCGTATCCACGTATATATGCCTACGTCGAAACATAAATGTTTTAATAAGACTTATACCTTTAGACAAGTGCATTGTTGAAATCCTCCGTGGCTACAATATATCAACGCCATACGTATACGATTGTAGAGGTACATCCATCACAGCATTTCAAATTACAATTTTTTTTTCTCACAAATAATATGTCAAAACAGTCGTGTCGCGTCTTCTCCGTATATCGACCGGCAATATACAATGACAAAATAATCCGCACAGTGTATACTTTTATGTTTCTTTAAACTAACACGATTACTGGTGAAAAATTCCATTATATTATAACAATAAAATTGTACGTGTGTTAAGAGTAACAAGGTTTTCGATCGAACGTCCGACAGATATATATATATATACTTATATGAATACAATAGGGTTTTGTGACATTACCAGAACTTAAAAAAAAAAAAAACATCTGAACGTTTTCACGAATTTTGTTCGTCAGATATTTATTTTTTTACGAATCCGCAAGATTTAATATAGTTACATAATATATTCAACATAATTATTACAGAAAAGCCTTGTCGATTTGAAGATTGTCAGAAAAAAATAATTGTAGCCCAAATAACTTTTATGCTCATCGAGCAATTTTATTAAGACATGATTGTTTTTCTTTTTATGATGGATGCGTTGTGTGAAATATTCTCACTGCAAATAATATTTAATTAATAATTGCATTAAAAGAGGATCTATTTGGTCAGTTTTTACTTTTTGTTCACCAAAAATAATATTATTATGTTAACATGATAGTTCCAAATTATACACGGTATTATACTACTATAAATACAATTTAATATACGATGATTATTACGCAACGTTGTTATTAAGCTTTGTTTTTTTGCTTCAAAATATTATTTTAGAAACATGAATCATTTGCAGTGCCCTTTTCGGAAAAACTGCGGTTGGTCTTACAATAACGAGTTTCTATTCACGTCATATAAATACCTACTTCTTTCTGGCTGCAAAAATAGATCAAAAGGTTTTTTAATCGGTCCGCACATATTTGCATTTTCTCAAAGTTCAGAAGTGGCTAAAACGACATATAATGATACACCCCTAGTTGCATAATATGACATACTCGCGTGTACAATAATTATGTACTTAACCAAAATTTAATTTCCGTCTTTCGTCATTCATTTCAAAACTTTCGTCATGCACTCGACGGTCGTAAAAGAATGAGTAAAAGTACAACGTCGACGAGCCAGTACCCGTGTATATTGTTTCTGCAGTATTTCTTATTTGCACATAATATAATATAATCGTCACGTTTTTCTGATGAGGGGATGGGGGAGGAGTGACGAGGGGGTGTACCTGCGACAGTTAAATAATATTCTTTGTTCCATATGAATCATACGGTGCTTTGCGCCATCAGTCGTCCCGATGCTTTCAAGAGCGCTTTCAGGTTACCTCGATGTGCAGAGTACGGGTGAGTAGAGTGTGCGCGTATACCTTTAATACTATATGCTCGTGCCCGCCTATACTTTACGATTGTTTCCGTCCTCTACATGTATATGTAGATGTATAAACACCGGGAATTAATTTGAATTTGTTGTTTACACGGTCTGGGACATGCCTGATACGGCGGCAGAAGGGCTGAGGGTTTAGTGCGAAATGAAGACAATAGTGTGTAATGTAATATAATGATGTACAATATTGTCGTCGTCGAAACTCGTGTCGTCCGATGTGCCGTAAAATAAACACGTAATGATAAATGTGCACTAAATACGTCCGAAAATGGTCTGTATATGACATAACATGGCTTATAATATATTATTAAAATAACATGCAGAAAACTGTCCTCCCATATTTCCACTGCAAGTGCACAGTTGATAATGATAAACATTGAACATGGATTAATTCGAACGTATTATTATAGTTTATCAGTATGTACTGATATAATACAGCAATATAGTATAACTATAATATAATAAAACTATAATATTGCTGTTGACACAAAAACAATCCCTCAAATTGTGCTAAGACTCTATTTATAATGACACACTAAAACGTTAAAAAAAAATGTATCAATATTATACAGTAACAATTAATGTTAAATAAACATTTTAAGGCCATATCAAATCTTATTTTGAAAACAAACTTGCCCAGTGGTATTTTCAGGGGGGGGTGTTTGGGGGTTATATTCCTCCATCGTCCGATAAATCCTCTTATTTGTGTATTTGGTATTACCACTTTCATTTAACTATATATTATTAATTATAATACTCCCCCATCCACCATTGGAAATTCCTCGGCACACCACTGGTTTTGCCACATTCTAGGTCTTATACATTTTTTTTTGCCCAGCTTACATAGCAGGTTGTTAATGTCACGTAGATGATAATCGGTGTAGTATCATATATTTTTATATGTCATAAACGATGTAGGTATGTCATGAGCAATTTACAGTAGGTAACATAGGTTTAATTAATTTTTTTCATTCGTTCTACCTTGAAGATGGACCTTTATATTTGTTTATTCACTTAATTATCATTATATTTTAAAATCATATTTTAAAATGCAACGTATATCTAACTACCATAGAACAATTATAGGTATATTAATTTATAGTCGTGACTAAGAATAACTGAATTTTGGAGAATACTGATTAATGATTTTCTTCGTATAAATGTATATTTTTCATTCTCGATAATAATATGGTAAGTTATAATACTGTATACAGACATAACTGTGTAAGCACGTTGATGAGTCGGTACAATAATATAATACCATTATAACTATCACAGTCGAATTGAAAAGTCAAACTTTTCAAATTGACTTTAGAGGTTTATATCATATCTATATTATTATTATTATTATCATTATTATTATTATGTCATAGTTATTGCAGCATTTGAGCATTTATCGTGAATGCATTTTAAACTTCGAAAATAAACAATTTTCTTACAGGAACGAAAATTAAAATACATAAAATAAGCGAAAGTCTCAAAAATAGCAATCGCGGGCGGAAGATTAAATAACGCATAATTTATGTACCTACCTATAAAATATTACGCGGGTGATACACGCGCCACCGTCCCTGAAATGATGAACGACACACATATCGCCGTAAGTAATCAACCGTAGTTTTGGATTACTTTATACATTTATAACCTCCGAGAAATGTCAAAAAAAAAAAAAACTCGAAAAACAAGTTTTCCGGTGATATAATAATATTTTGTTTGTCCTACTTTTTCGCGTGTCGGTTTCATTCGATTTCACTCAGACTCGCGCAACAGTAATGCACACTGCACGTCACGTCGTATCAAATCATTAAAATCGTCTGTATAATATAATATTATATTATATTCCACTTTCATTCGGACCGAAGTTCGCGTGGCCGTGTGCTGATGCAGTCGGTTATTCACATTATTATTGTTCGTAACACATTACAGCGGTCTACACGATGATAATACCTATATAATATTGTTTACATATATTCTGTGCGATCAGTGTAATTGTAGTGTATTGATTATTATGATCAATGAACCGTAAAAAATTATGTGTGTGATTTTGAAATCAAATATTATTTCGTTACAGTCAATGGCCCCCAATCGAGTACCAATTTCTTCTGTGGGCCGATAACAAAAGTTATTAAAAACGTTTCAAATACACACCATCGTTTTAATTACACAATATTTGCTGTCGATAAGCGTTTTCGTTGTTTGTTCTGTACTTGCAATTTAAAATATTATTCAAACATCAAAAGCGGGAACACAACATGTATAATGTAAATGGCCAAATAATTATGTACAAATAACAATAATAAAATACTTTATATTATATATAGGTACCGCATGACTGTATAGTTGGACAATTAAAAAGCAATGATGAACTCGGTCTGCTCGCTTGTTGAAATTCACCGCACTATATGGTAAAGTGTATTATTTTATTGATCGGAGATTTTAAAAAAAAAATGTCCGTTTCACAATAATTTGTTTGGATATTTTTATTTTTTAACCCTGACTGTGCGTTGTGCTAATAATATCGCTACCCGCTGATAAACGTACGCTTTCGAAATGTCAAGCCATTACAATAATAATAATAATAATAAAACGTTTATGACACATTTTTCTACGCGTTAACCTTTACCAGATCGTATACATAATATAAATATGTGGATATTTTAAAACCCAATTACGTCGGATCGTATTTAAGCAGTCGTACTTGAGACGGCGTTTCTAAATAATTATGACATATGCGGTTTCACTTTTAATTATTAATACGTTTGTCTTTTGACCGTTTCAATTTCAATGTGCACTTTTCCTGAACGTGTTTGTGGCGCATCAGACAATTTCACACATTTTTTTCAAATATCCTGAGTGTAGTTGCACCTTTCCCCGAAGTATACCTACCCAATCGAAGTGTCGTGAGTAGTTTATCCGAGCATCAATGGTTTCTGTCAGCACATTTTAACATCTGCTTTGTACAGAAATTTCAAGGATAATATTATTATTATAAAAATTGCTTATTATAGGTGTAATATAATATTATGAACATATTATTGTTTTAATACTATTTTTCCCGTGTTGTTCGAGGTATTCTAAGGACCTGCACGAATTCCTTCGGCAAGGGGAGATTTTGATGACAATAATAATTGTTGAAATGGGGACTCCGATAAATATTAGCAGAAAGCGAGGGGAACTTGTTTTCAAATTATGGTTTTGGCTATTTCACTTCAAACTTCTATCTTTAATAACTGCCTTTTAAAAAATGTCGTGGCGCACAAAGCATACTTCGCCACCGACTTCTAATGCAAAAATTGCATCCACTGCGGCTGCAGCAGTATATTAATTAATAGCTTCGTATAAAATGCACCGTGAAAACGCCATCGAAATAGTTTTTTTTATACACACATAATTTTAGAAATAGTATTTTTATACACACAAGCGGTGATAACCAATCGACTTGTACTTCGGTCTCGACAATATTATTATTATTATTTTTATATGTCAACCACAACCATAAATCGTGTGCGTATGTGATGTGCATATACGACGCTTTAAATTAGCCGCGGACCGAATAACCGTCGATTGACTGGGACGGTAAAGACGAAGGAGATGGAGTCACATAAATTTCGGCGGAACACGAAAACTGTCGCTGCTCCCCTGGCCCTCATAAATGCGTCATTATCCGTGTACTCGCTCGCAATAATTTCACTCTTAAGTGTCGTCTCCGCGCGGTCGACGTAAATCGTCGGTGGCGTTTTTTCCTAATTTTTTTTTTTCTCCTTCCATTTCCCCGACAGATTTCGAACATATTTTCGTTCCGTCGTCGTCGTCGTCGTCCGACAACGTAGTTATAATATATTATTGTTATTAATACGCGACATACGCGATACGATAATTATATGCGAGACTCGCTGACTCTTATATCATCATACGCGTCCAATTATAATTGCTACGCCGTAAATACATTTTTATTGCACGTAAAAAGTGCATCCTGCCGTTGTAGTCGAACGATCCAAATAATATATTATATTATTATATACGTAACAACGATGATGATAATAATAATATATTACGAGTCCGTGTCGTAATAATTTCGGACGTCCGCGGCGGCGTCAACCACTCCGTGTACGATTTTTCATATTAATTGCGCTCTAATTCATTTACAAGAACGTTACACGAACGTTTTTATTTTCGGCCGAGCGAGCGCGACACAGTCGTTACGTCGTCTTTTTATTGAGTTTTTGAATTATTACAGTTTGATTATTTATACCGTCTATTTACTATACAATAACATTATTTATTAAATAATATGCTATTCTCGTTATTCTCGTATACCTGTTTCAAATGGTATTTTCATTTTCCAAAGATTAAAATTCGAGTCACCAATAACGAACGGAAAAATGTATGTTACATATTTTTAACAGCACTAAAATAATAATACACGCTCGTCATATTATATAGCTTGTCATATACTTTTTACGGCGATACGAATATTATACCAATAATGCATAATGCGATTTACATTTAGCTTTTCAAATCGTATTATTATTATTATTATTATTATTATTATACAAACGAGTAACGAGAAAACGTGATAAATCTTTAAGATA
This sequence comes from Myzus persicae, assembly GCF_001856785.1. Taxonomy (NCBI): domain Eukaryota; kingdom Metazoa; phylum Arthropoda; class Insecta; order Hemiptera; family Aphididae; genus Myzus; species Myzus persicae. Next base: position 376,222 of record NW_019102003.1, on the reverse strand, counting down.
GTGAACACGTGTAATACGGTAGGCATGGCTTGTATTTAACGTAAGTGGTTTTTTTAATAATAAAATAATGATAATAATAATATTATAAAAATGACCTTTGAAAATTATATCAAGACATGTAGAGGAGGGAAGTAACTCGATTTTGTATTACTGTTATTTCTGGATATCCAACAAAGACGGCAACACGATTTAAGGTATTTAGCTGGTTACTAAAGCCGTATAGAAATTTGTATCCAGAGTGATGCTCAAAGTTTATCGCCAAAAATCAGCTGTTCACTATAGGAAGGAGTACTTACAGCTAATGTTTTAAGTGCACCTACACAACTATATACTATATATATATATATATGTGTCTTAATAAAAAAAAAAATTAAATCATGAAAATATACATTGCTTAACCACTTGGGCGCACAAGGAGCGCTTCTTGCAGGCCTTCATCGAGGATGAACACTGGGCATCATACAACTAATAATTCTGTGTTCGTAGCCTGTTTATCTTAAATCGTGGATGGCAGTTACTGAACCTTATAGGATTGAACGTTTTTGGTTGATTTATGCTACAATCAGCTTCGTTGGAAAATCAAAAAAAACAGCAACACCAAATCGAAAAAAAATATCGTAAAATCGAACTATAGGTACACATAGAATTAATGTTATAATTTACTATAAAAACAACTATTAAACCGTGAGATTATAATATAGTAGGTAGTTAATTTCAATATTTCTATATTTTAAACGCTTTTACCGATTCACAGAATCATATCCGTCTAATGTAATAATTCTAGTTTATAATAATAATTTGACCTCTCTATAGTTCCTTCTGACCTTAACTAAGACTTATCGATACTAAAAATGGATTTTTATTTGAATAAGTATCTTTCAAAATGTAATTAATTATGCACTGTAAAGTATAGTGTTTGATAACCTACATTAGCCCATGACCCAATGCCGGGTCGAGATATTTGTTTGATTTACTTCAACCATATTATTATTATGTATTATTTTCCTAGAAGTCTAGAACTATACATTACTATATGACAATACAACAAGTGTTTTTTTTATGGCAAAAGAAAATGGGTCTTCGATTCAAAAATGTTGATACACATTGCAGTATAGAGAGGAGACTCTTGAATTTTTTATTCTTAACTCATCTATAAATAAGGACGACCATTCTAATAAATATGCACTTTTATATGACTTACATAAATGTGCATGATGGTGGTGCACCATGGTATTAACGTTCAGACGATTCGTCCAGGATTCGTTCACGATTTGTGTAATGGCTGAAATACTTTTGTACACGGCTTAAATTTTGTTTTTTTATATTGGTAAACACGTGTCTATCCCCCTGTTTAAATTCGTTATCGTCTCGTCACATAGAGTACAACGACGTAGAGATTACGATCTCATGGTTATAATTATTTTTCGATTGATGCCGGAAAACTCACAAAGTATTTTCCGGATTTAAACAGTATGCGCATAAATAACGAGACTAAAAAATGTCGATCAGTGATGTGCGCGAAGTTGGCCCCAAAACCGTGACCAATTTTTTTGAAAGTTATGTTATCATTTTGCAAATAATTTGCAAATATTGCTGCTAATATGTTGCAAATAGCCGCTAACTTATTTATAATTTCGAGACCAAAAATCATAACAATCATTGGTGTTCATACGTAGGTATAGTTTAGAGAATAACTTACAATTATAAATTATATTATGTAATATACAATTGAAATATACTACTTACAGAAGTATTTTACATAATATATCGGGCTACTATTTAATATAAGTTTAATTGAGCATAAAAATAAAAATAATTGTTTCTTACCCTTATAATCTTAATACATGGTTATATTACAATAAACATAAATTAATATTTTTTTTTTTTAAATTTATTAATAAATTATTTTTACTCTATATTTATAGGAACATAACATGGGTTATTGAATATTATAAGCTCATGGCCATCAATAAAGAGGTCACATTAATTAATAACAATTTTTATTTTGTTTTGATAATAAATAGATTATATTTTTCAGATCTTCAAGTTTTATTCATTTTAAATTTACTTTATTAATTTTTAATTATTATAGTTAGAAATCGTCGGACTATTTCAATCCTTTGCTGACTTTTTCTCATTTTGGTGCCGGGTCCTGGAGTCATGTCACTATAATAGAATTATGGGTAAAAATAAAATTGAAAAAAATAAAATTGATTTAATTAATTATTGTTTCTTATTCCTTTTATTTATCTTGTAACAAACACTTAATATAAATTTAAAAATAATAAAATATAACCTTGTAAATGGTTATCTAAATTTCAAAAATGTCTTGAAATAAATTAACTAGAAATAAACTATAGAAAAAAAAATTGAAGGGGGGCATGTGCACCCGCAGGCAAATGAATTTTAAGAATCAAATTTTAAAAAAATATGAAAAAATGATAGAAAAGTATAGAAAAAATTCAAATATCATAATATTTATATTTTTGTTTTTATCTTAGTAAATATGTTGAAAAATAGATGAAATGCAATGTTGAAAGAAGTGAGAAGAAAACACATTTTGAATTCAAGGACAATGTAATTTTATTGCACTTAACCATATTTTAAATTGATACTAATGAATAAATAAATACTGAAAACCTCACAATAGCATTTTGATGATTTTTTAAATCAGTTTTTATAATTTTTTGTGATAGATAAATCACTAATAATTGTTGTTGACTGTATTTAAGTTAAGTACTGGTATAAGTACTGGTATAACGCAAACCGACTGGCTTTAAAACTATTTATTCAAATTATGATAGTTAATTAGGTTCTAATTTATCTTGGTAATATTTAAATATTTTCTTTTATTGTTATGCTTATACAATATCGAATACCTTGGTAGTTAGTATAGGAAAAGATCATTGCGATGCTCTCGACCAGAGATGATAATATACTACCACTAGCCTACTATCATCACCACAGCTTCAACTATCATAGCCCTTAGTCATACTAACCTTTTAATGACTTATTTAACCCTCTATCTTAACAGCATAGTCGCGCGAGTTGGGCAGTGTGGGGGGTGCTAGTTTAATCACCCCCGTTTGGCGCGCGACTAACAGAGGGTTAAGTGGGACCCTTAGAATAAAAAGATCCTTATTTGGTTTTCTATTTTTGTGTCCGCTTATCAAGTTGAACTTTTTTTTTTATTTTATGATTCTTAAAATGCATTTGCCTGCGAGCGCCCATGCTCCATTTAACATTTTTTAAATTTATATCTTATTTAAGTTGATTTTTTGTAATTTACATTTTATAAACTTTGGAATATAGTAAGTGGTTTCAAAAAAACATTGTTTATTGAACTAATTGTTATGAGTATGATTTCCGGTCAATGAATTTGAATATTAAGTTCAACTTTTTTTGTTTAATTATTTAAGCTTCATATGTCTTGTAAAAATTCTAGGAAGATGTCTAGATTTGAAGCAACTGAATAACGTATTAAATAATTTTATTTTGAAATTCTTTGAGCATTATCTGGATGATAAACTTTCTCCCCTTCATCTGCCAATAACCGGCTAAAATAATCGTAATTTTTAGCGATTCTATTAAATCTATTTGTTCTATCAATATAAACAATTTGGATTTTTTTCTTGTCTAAAGAATAGGAAACTATGACAATTAGCATTTTTTGTAGGGGTCACGGTTGTGTTTGAGTAACACGTGTATATGTGGAGTTAGGTTTCGTCACTATACGCCCAGGTGGTCACCCATCCGGCTGCTAGCTACGCCGGCCGATGATTGACACCCATTAGGGACTTCAGCCAATCACCACGCCACATCAAGCCCCAACTGCATTATTTTTACTAATTACTAAAAGTCATACTTTACTAGAAAATGTGTCACCTCCCCTCATAGTACTTTACTCCAATATTAAAGATTTGGATTATCAAATACGTAAATATTACAATTAGTTGCTTCCAATCTTGTAACACTGTTTTTACAGGGCCAAACCACAATTTTTCTCTGATCTCAACAAATTACTACAAGACTAGGTATTTCATTTCATTTCTTAGAGTAATGTATAAATAGAATGTTATCATTCATCTAAGTTAAACAATGTGCTGTGATTAATTTATTATTTGGTACCTTTCTAAAATCTTTTAACTTTTATGAAACATGATACATGTTTATCGAACATATTTTGATATTTTTTATTTTTATTTTTATTTTTATTTCATTCTTCAAGAAGATAATGGGCCCCACTGAACATGTTCGTCATTCAAATATTATTTGTTATATACCATTATTTTTTATTTTTGACAAACTTTTTTTTAATAAAATATCATTTCAATATACTATTTTTGTCTAATTTCAATTGAAAAGACAAATTTACAAAAATTATTATAAGGGTAAAAGTTGCCTAATTATTATGAAGAAAGTGTAACTAGGGTCACAAAATGAAAAAAATTGTTGTTTAAGTTATTTTATATGGCATGATAAATTTAATGTAAGACAATATAATTATTTCATTATTTTTTTTTTATATTCTAGAGCAAAATATATTTTGGAGTACTTACGGAGATTATAGTAATCAAATTTCGGACAAACAGTTCATTTGTTACACGATGGTATTTAATTATATGAACGGAGTAGTGGAAAAACATTTTCCCATTAGCAGTACACCCTCATAAAAACTAGAAATGCATATTACTTGTTTCGGCTCAGTTTGTGGTTTTATTGAAAAAAATGAGCCGAAACATTGGTCCTAACGAACCGGATCAGAACGTGAGCGTCAATAGTGTTACACACATTGTAGCCAATTTGACTTACAAGTCCATGGTAGAAGATTAAGGAGCTGTGCAATTCAAGGATGAAGACAACTGACCAGATGAGTGAGTCTAGCAATTTAGCACCTATTTAAGTGAAAACGGCTTTATTTCCATAAATTATAACTATAATCCTATCCTTGTGTTAAAATAAAAATTGTTGGGAAATATATTTAAGTCTACATTCACCATATCATTTTATCAATAAAAACGTTAGATAGTGGGTAAAGGTCGATCATAATGCCTGATGAAAATAACGAATTGGCCTCATTCGTTCTACGTCGTGGACAGGTAAAAGCGCAGCTCACTCGTTTCCAGACATTTCTGAATGAGCCAAAATCCAATGTTACAACGCAATTAAGATTAAGAGCCGAGAAAATTCGTGAAGCATGGAGCGAATTCAATGCAATTCAAAACAATATCGACATGTTAGACGTTAGAAATAATGATCAATTACAATATAGGTCTGCATTTGAAGATCTGTATTTCGATTTAATGACACAAGTCGACATTAGATTGACGGGAAATAACGCAATCGCGGAAGGTCGACACTGTATACAGGGCGATCAAAGTGAAGTCACAAAAAATGCCGCAGACCCAATTATCCGGGAAATATTGACGTTCTTATCGGAGGTAATACTTATTGGGACATAATGTGTGATGAGAAGTTAAAAACCAAAGACGGTCCGTATTTGCAAAAAACGTTATTCGGATATGAAGTCGTAGGAAAAACTTTGACAAAATGAAGTACGAGAAAATTAAATTCGTGTTTGATAACAACTCAAAATCAATACCAATTGTGGTATAACAAAATAGAGTTATTTTGGAAAATGGAAGAACCATCGTCGAAGCATAATTTCACTGACGAAGAAAGGTCGTATATAACACATTTTAACGAAAACCTCGCTCAAAATGAGGACGGTAGATTTATAGTTGAACTACCATTCAAAGAAAGTTGTCATCAGCTGGGTAACTCATACACCTCAGCTCTCCGAAGATTTCTATCTGCAGAAATAGGTTAACAAAGAATCCCGAACTATACATGAAGTATAAAATGTTTATGAGAGAGTACGAAAGTCTCAAATTCTCAATCATATAGAATGTGTTTATGATACCGGCGGCGATAAGCAGTTAATCGATCACACGAAATGTTTTTATCAACCGCACTCGTATGTAATTAACGACCGTGGTTGAACGACAAAGTTACGCGTCGTTTGTGATGGGTCGGCAAAAACTAATAGTGGTGTGTCATTAAATGACATACTAATGAACGGACCAAAAATACAAACAGACCTATTAGATATCGTGGTAAGGTTAAGAACACATAAATATGCATTTCGGAGGACATAAAAAAAATTTATCGTCAGGTGTTAGTTCACAAAGACCATCGTAACTCTCAGCGTGGATTATGGAGATCAGATCCAAATGAATAATTATGAAGTAAAAGTATATAGACTATATTATGTACTGTTACTTACGGTTTGGTGTCGGCAGGTTTTTTGGCAATAAGTTGCGTCAATCGCACCGGCGATAAGACCACTAACACGAAGTTAAAAGAAATAATAAAAAATTATTTCTGTGTCGACGATTGCCTCACCGGGGCAGATTCATTGATGGAAGCAATTGAATTGTGTGACGAATTAATTTCAATTATGCGAGGTGGTGGATTAGAATTATCAAAATGGACTATGAACCATACGGATTTATCCCCGAATCAAAACAAAGATAAATTAACGACCATACATACCATTGGATAGAGAAAGCGTGAAAACTCTAAGTTTATACTGGGAACCGAAAAGTGTTTACTACACGTATGTGTCGTACAAGTACCGAAAGTAAAAACTGAAACAACAAAAAGACATATTCTTGCCGGCCTAGCACGGATATTAATACCGAACAACGATTTCCAATTATGTTACCTAAAGAAACGAATTTTGTAAAATTAATTATGCTATACATGAACATAAAAAATTAATGCATGCCGGACCACATGCTACGCTCGCATCAGAACGTCTGAAATACTGGCCAATCAATGGGTGGAGGTGGGCAAGAAAGGTAATACATCAGTGCGTTACATGTTTCAAAGCTCAGCCAAAAAATGTGTCGCTTGCTATGGGTAATCTGCCCGCGCTCCGAGCCCACCGTTCAGTAGGTGCTTTGAAAACTATAGTGATGTGGATTACGCAAGTCCATTCATGTTAAAATGCAGTAACAGACGAAAAGCAGAAAGGCATACATATGCGTATTTGTGTGTTTTGCAACAAAGGCGGTGCATTTGGAGTTTGTATGTGATTTGACTACTGATGCATTTTTTTCCTTTTTTTTTTAAAAATTTTTTTTATTTTTTTTAAACTTCAAATTAAAATTTTCTGTATTGTCTATTACTTTTACAATGAATTTCAATTTTTATTTTTTGTGAATTTTTAATGATTTAAAGGCAATTTTGATTTTTTTTTTTCATGACATTTTTGTGTTATTTTTTCATCAAAGTCCTATCTTTACCTTTAATTCTTATTACTTTTACTTCCTATCATACTTCCGCATTTAATATTTCAATCACAGTTCATGTCAACTGTCAAAATTCTACAGATTTTCAATTTGATAACTTCAGACTTTCGACTTGATTTTTAATTTTATATTTTAGAATTATTATAAATTATAATATATTGTAGTTAATATATATTTTTTTTTAAATATTAATAGTAACGACATACTACATCGGGTTGGTTCTGAAGCGAGGGTAAAAGAGATCAAAAAACCATGGTTTGGCATAGAAATACGTCTTTTCTTACTTTTTTGTTCAACTTGATGACACTATTGAGAGGATGTCGACGCACTCTTTGTTTACTCTTTATGTCCCACGCGCAACAAAGCAAATTTATGTTTAGCAGAACCAACCATTATTAAAGTAACAATATATGGTTGGTTCTCATACATTAATTGCTTTGTTGTGTGTGGGATACAGAGAGCAAACAAACAGTGCTCTGACATCCTCTACCGATCTTTTTTTTCTATCCCATAAGTCAAGGTTTTCAACCTATCACTAGGTAGTTTTTCAGCTAATTGGTCTAGTGGCCTTTGCAATTCATGAACCTTTCCTAAGTATTCGACATGGTTAACCTAACTATTCTACCTCCACACTTCTTATTCTCCTTCTCTACAAGTCTCACTCGCTCTCCCTTCNTCTACCTCCACACTTCCTATTCTCCCTCCCTACAAGTCTCACTCTCTCTCCCTTCTCCCCCCTCCCTCCATCACCAAATCACCCTTTTCTCACTCAGTCTTTCTCTCTCTCTATTCTACACTTTTTTCCATCTCACTACCTCTCTCTCTCTCTCTCTCTCTCTCTCTCTCTCACACAGTCTCTATAGTTCCTACAGGTCATCGTACCTGATAATAGGTGAAAATATTTAAATATTACAAAAAAAAAATTTAAAACAAAAAAATAAAATAAATTTCATACCCGACCCATTTCATAATTTTATCTTCTTTTTGAAAACTATTGAAAACTATTAAGAATTTTTTACTTTTGACCACTCGAAGTACCGATGCTATTCACATTTCTACCAAAAAAGATGTTTGTTGAAAAAAATCTTAGCACTTTTACTCTCCCGAAATAATGTGATGACAGAAACAAAAATAAATAAAAAAATAAATTGTAAAATCAGTACATTCTTCTCTCAGAATCTAAAAGAAGTTAAAAAGTTAAAATTTACATAACTTTAATTTTTTAACTCGTATACACCCAGGTTTGAATACCTACAACATTTAAGAATATTTGAACGCCTGTGTCTATTTATTTCATTACTATTTATTATATAACATAAAGATACTAGTATAAAGGTATATTTTTCATGATCACTCGTACGGGGTGATTACTGGTTAGGATAGTGAGTTTACCACTCTGGGAACATTTTTGTTTTTTAGATACAACTATAATATAATGTAATATTAATATATAATAGAACAATGAAATATATATAACACTAAATTAATAGTGCCCTGTAACTGCTAACTTTGGATTTAAAAAAAATTATAAGTTATAAATTAAAATTGTGCCTTATGAGTAATCACTTATATTGTCTATTTCAATTACTTAAAAATAGGTTATAATTATAAAATTACCCTACGATCAGGGAGCAGAAAAACGACGACGACGAGCGGCGTTTGTATATTATTTGATCTCTCGTATTTTCTTCTTTTGCTCTCAGAAATAAAATATGTATCTACATAGGGGTAGCATATTTTTCATGAAATTAAATTTTTATTTGAAATATAAAAAATAAATTTAAGCACCAAAAAAATATGAAACCAAAATGAATTACTTTAAACATCTACGCTTTCGGGCTTCGGTGGAATTTCTGATATTGTGTGTGCACTGCGGAATAAATCAGATATACTACTGAACTTAAGTCTAAAAATATTGAGATTTTTATGAAAAAAAAACCGTACGGATTGCTCCATGTTTCTTGTTTATGTCTGCAGCTTTGATAACTGAAATTTTAGATCGATTGCGTCTTTGCAACTACTCTGACAATCGCCACGGATTGCATTATAATTTATACTACGTCAATATGATAAAACCATAGTCACAAATTTTTATATCAAGGAGGTCCGTGTTTGTGATTTGATCCTTAAGATAATGAAATGAGGTATAACAATAACCAAAATAGTTTATAATTTTAGAATTTAAATTACAACAATATATAAAGTACCAATTATTTTAATTTTTAATTTAATAATTAATAAAAGTGGTGTTTAAATATTCAAAGCACAAGCACATTTTTTATGAGTTCTTAAATGAAAATCTTATTGTAAATAAATGTAATTACTATTTTTTAGATTTAACATAAAGGTATTCAGTGCCTAATGCATTACATTTACCGTATACCGACTATGCCAACTATAGTTTGTAAAATTCCAAGTTAAATCTTTTCTCTGAATACTATCGAGCACGAAATTAATAATTAATATTTTATGCATTCATTTTGAGTGCATTGGTTAGGTATATTTTAAGCTATTCGAGAATATTTAAAATTTAAAATTTCCTTATTTCATTTCCGATAGATATTCAATAATCAGCAGAGCGACTTTCCCAGCTTTATAAAATAATTTTATGTTTGATGTACGACAGCGTTACTTTAATTCGTGGTTCAACCACAAGCAGACGGCATAGTAATATTCATATATTACTTAACATTTATATAAACTAAAAATAAAAATTGTTGAATTTTGCGGGACATAAGAACTCCTGTGTATTGTACTACTGTAGTATGACTAGTATGTACAACACTGTTTATATCTATTTGATTGTATAAATATGTTATTATTCTGTGACCTGGATATGCCGTCGTCGTTTGTGCTGTGAGCGTATTTTTTTGTGTTGCGCGCTCGGGAACAAAAAATATGCCCCTACTTCACCCGGGTAGCAAATTGTCTGTGACAATACATTTTAATTTTGAGACTTAAAAGTCAAATAATATGTAACCCCAAAAGAATAGGTAATCAAACTTACGTATACATCGACTCTATGGGTAATATATAGCTGCAAGGCCATATCTTGAGTGCAGACGCCATATCGAGGAACTTTTTTCTTCATCTAAACCCGAACTGAAAAAATCGAGATTTTTTTAAAAAAATTACTTGAGTAGAATGAAATATGTGAGCAAATGTTTATTGTTGCCTTACACATTTCTCTTTTGTTTATTTTGAAATTATTAGAATTGTGAATCGTCTCCGACGAATGACGACGATCGGCTTTTGCCATAGATGAAAGATATTATAATATAATAATATGTTGTTATCAGTTTTCGAGTTTTTGAATTCTTTGGATGACACGATACATTTTTTATTTCAGATTCCGAAACATAATATTATTCGGAGTGTTTAAATCTATACAATTTAGTACACGGAACTCTGCGTACAGGCCATTTAGATACACTACTGTCGCGAGTCCAATTTTTTGTCCGGCATCTCACAATACTGTTTTTAGTCTTAACGGTTAAATTATAACTTAATATAAAACACTAGAAGTGTCGAGACATGAAAAAATTCAAAATTAGGCTTTGAAATTTACAGAAGTAATAAAAAAAATGGATACTTTAATCGTCAATAAAATATTGTCTCTGGGCTCGGTATTAATATGTTACTAAACAATATTATTCTATAATAGTGTGCAGTATTTGCTAAAAAATTGTGTGATTATATTATACTACTACACTATAGTGTAATAAATAATATAATATATATATATACAGCCGTGTAGGTTAGGGTGGAATGAAACAATTAAAAAAAAAAAAAAATTTTTTTTTGGTTTTTAATAGACATTTTTTTATGTATTTCAAGAGTATTAATAAGTAAAAAAACTTTGAAGGTCATGGGATAACTTTTTGAGGTGCCGCCATGTACTTATTTATTGTACGCATAAATAAATAATATGAATTTATTTTATTTTTATTTTACATTGTTGTTTACCAAAATTATAATAAAAATTATAAAATTACCTACCTACCTATCATTAAAATTTTATAATTTAAACAATTTATATTCTTTTTTTGTATTAAATGATGGCATTATAGCCCGCGACTCAATTCTAGCTCGTATAAATCCATCTCTAGCTGATTCACCACAGACCGCTGTAGATGCATCGGTTACTAACTTAACGGCTCTCTCAACAGCTTGAGTATGACACATAAACCGAGACCCTGGCTCTCCTATGAGTGTAATGTGTTCTTCAGTTATTTTATTACGATAATATTTGTCATCTGTTTTTTGATTTATAATAGTGTAGTCTTTACGTCCATCAAAATATAGACTTTTCGGTTGCCTATCAGTTTGTATTTTAAGATCTTGACGTTTCTTATGTCTCTCTCTCCTTATTTTCATTCTGTCGATCACATGTTGTTTATCATCAGTTTTAATTATTCCAACATCTTGTAGTATTGCACTAGCAATAGTAGCAGCAGTTCGATCAGATATTCCTGTTCTATCACACGCTAATGCTAGAGCTGGTAACTCGAGTCTCATTTGTGACTGTTTATTAGTACTATACGTTGATGGCAATGAGGACATTGCATTTGGTGAATAATTGGAATCTTCGTCAGTATTGTCGTCAGTGTCAGTATAATATGTTTCTATTGTTTTGAAAGTATTATTTACACACAGCTCTTTTTTATTTTGTTTGTCAATTCGATTTGCTTCTATTTCTTTTCTGTGCATGTTTTTATTAAGTTTTTTGGTTGTTAAAACATCAATCGATGACATGGCCATTTTTCTCATTGATCTTTGGTCTTTTAGAAAAACTTGTTCGATAATAGGAACTTTACGAGATTTTTCACAAGAGCAAAGATAGAATTCAATACATTTGCACGCTGCTAAATCAAAAAGTGTGTCTTTTGCATTATTCTGAAATTTTTCTAGATTTGATTTAAAATTTAATGTATTTTTCCTGTTTTTAATAGATTTAATTATTTTTTTGTACTTATCGTGATAATTTATTAACAATTGTAGTGCACGATTGTGCGATACTATTGGAATAGAGGCTTTCTGCCATATTTTTTCTACTTCTGTCACTACTATATCAGAAATTATTTTAACAGTTGGATCTTTTCCATTACTACTTTGTTTTAGTTGGTTTCTTACTTGTAAATAGAACTTCATTACATCTGCATAGGTAGGTAAAACTAAATTACTAAGAACACAAGTGTCACCAAAAATTGGACATTTTGACTTAATTCTGGTACAATTAGCCATTTCAGAAATGAATTGAAAATTAAACGCGTTAATAACTTTATATTAGCACTATAGAACGTCGTTTACGTCCACACTCGATGATAAATAGTGCGATACTAATCGTAAGTCAAATGATAATAATGCTGATTGCCTTATTTAATCTATTAAACTTTTAACTATGGTCAAAATAAATTTGGTGATATCGAAAAGTAATAACAATTATAATACTTTGGTTTTTCGTTACCTATTTCTATATATAGATTTTAAATGCTCGGCGGCACCTCAAAACAACACTCTATATTGACAATTTTTTTTTTACATATTATACATACTAAAACACAAGTTTTCCTTACTATTATAAAATTAATTTACAAAATAAATTTTTTCGTTCCACCCTAGTGTAGGTACCTAACTAAGGCTCTCACATAAAGGTAAGCGACGGGGGAAAAAACCTTATGACCAAGGTTCGGGACTTATAGCATTTGCATGCTTTTTTATTTATTGTAAAATGTATGCAGAGTGCGAAATAAATTCATTTCTCAATGCCGTGATACCAAATCTAAAATTTGAATGTGCATATTTTATACATTTTGCTGGAAACTGCTTATTTTTACGTTATTGTGCTCAATTTGCATATTTTGGAAAAAATTTCGAAATTTCAACTTCACAAATTTCAACCGATCTAAAAAAGAAAATAGTGATGCAGATGTACCTATTTGCTGTATACAACTCACAATTCCTTATAATTGTCGTGGTTTGAAAGTGTGCCATCCGCCGTTGAAAAACGACTGTGTTTCAACTGTGCTGCGTCGAAAACTATACCAAGAATCGGTAGGACGGAATCTTCTTTTTTTTAGAAAATATTAATGCATACCCCTTATAATAACATATCCTATAATTCTTATATCCTTGTGATTATATCCTAATCGATAAAATATTCAGACACCTACGCACATTTTCTTTTACACTTTCATCGCCCTTCTATTTTATTTTTCTGCAATTCTAGCACTGAACTATAATATAATACGTGTGCACATAATTCATATAATATTGGCAGTAATAATATTATGATTCGAATTCCTAAGACGCATAAGGTAATATTATAGGTACAAATGTATAGTAATAATATTAATAGTACATTAATAATACACGTGTATTTATAATTTATATATACACGTGGCTACACTCCGCCCTTAATACGGAAAGGTTTTAAATTTATTATCCCTCATTAATTCCCGAGCCGCGTGACCAATTAAGTCTAATCTTCGGGGGTGTTTTTTTTCGGTATTATTATTTTTAATACGCCACCGTCCCCCTGGGAACAAGAGCACGTATACACACGTATTATAATCTCTCGCTTGTACACGCCGTGTACATAATGTAAACGAAACAATAGCCGGTGCACTTGCACTCTGTATACGATATTCACGTGTATATGCGGGTATGCGGGATTTCTTGGCGTGTACCGAAATATTACAACCCTCTCGGTCGGGGTCTAAAATTTCACGAATTGAAAAGACCTCTGGGAATTCACTACTGCACAATATGCCTTTGTAGGACGGACCTGTAGACGTAACGTTTTCCGTTTTATATTCGGTTTTTTCCCCCGCTTTTTCGAAGACATTTTATTATAATATTTTTCTGTTATTGTAGCACAAAAAAGTAACTTACCTGTACACGTGTATCAGTTCAACGAAGTCGAACACGAATGATATTGAAACCGCTCGTTCCTAGTGGTTGTCGCCGTGTGGCCTTCGTGCTCTTGATTTAACCTCTCATAGGCTAGGTACTACTTTAGAGAAGGAAAAAAAATAATGATAATGAAATAAACTGACATGACTAGATCGTCTGTGTTTGAAATTAATTTGTTGTCTCCGACAGATGCGGTTCAGACGCAGCGTAAACATATTAATACATTATCTTCTAACGCTACTCCTTTTACAGTGATTTTACGAAATCTATGAATTTTTCGCTTAAACCTATACATCAGATAAATCGATTTTGGTGGCCTAAAATACTAACCATAATATTATTTATTACTTCTGGTTTCGGGTACAAGATAATGTTCAATTCGTATGTATAGAATTATAGAACGGATCGCGTGTACGAAAATGTTCGCTTCGGTCACTGTACATATTGCATTATTAATATACAAGGCCTTTTACACATTGGATCCATCAGCTGCAAGCCGTTTTCCGGCGATTTATGTACGTGCGTATTATTGTTTTACCGCGCCGTTGTTTATGATTGTGGTATGTGGTACCGCGGTGGTTTTGGGGTTCGCGTGCGGGAAACTTGCCAAAACACGTCGTCGTCATCGTCGTTGGCCGGAAACGTCGGACCACGGTGTTGTATATACTTTCCCAGTTTATCCCTTCACCCTTACACCCATCCCCGAAATGCAACCACGCACACACACACACACACACACACACACACACACACACACAGAGTATACTCGGACTCTCGGTAAAGCAATGTGTTTTTAAAAACTATTTTTTCATGTTTTATACTTGGGTACTTTTCAAATATTTTCTATCTTCTATTCTATGTACATAAAGCTTAATAACTCGGAAGCTGCTTTCCTGTTAACATTTTGATTTAGGTACATCAAAGTTCTAAAAAAAAAATGGTCTACACAATATTATTTTAAAGTGAAAAGCGGCGAAGGGGAGGAGTTTTCACTTTCTTACAAAAGTAGAAGTTTGTATCACCTCAGGACACTCCTTATGTGGAAATATTAATTCATGTATTGAAAATATGGTGGATATTTAAGTAAACTCCAAAAATAGATTTCGAAAACAAAAGCAGCATTATATTAAAGAAAAAAGCGGGTGGGCATGGTTGGTGAATCACACACAATATTATCTATAATGCATTGATTATTGATCTATACCTGGTGCAAACAAACTTTTATTCTAGTATGGTTTTATGATGTTATTATTTATAACGTTACGGTTTTTTTCGTCCTTATTTTATTTTCCGTATAAGAGTGTATATTATTATATTTTCTATGAGTGTAATCTAATACCTATGTTTGTGTTTATATTTTGTTATATTTTTATACCTGCGGCTTTGTTCATAAAGTTTTGATCTTCTTGTTTATGTCGACGAATCACTAATATTAAATTCTTTGTGGAGCAATATTGTATGTGTTGGTTTTACAATGAGGTGTGTTATTTTATTTTTGTTTGTCTGACGTCCCCATTTGAAGTAGTACAAATCTTTCGTGGTGACTGTTATGAATGGGATCTAGTTAGAATTTTTTTTTTTTTTTTTTGATGGGGGGGGTCAAAATTTAAAAAAGGCCAAATACTTTTCAAAATAATACCGAAAAAGCAATTTTTTTTTTTTTTTTTTTGATGGGGGGGGTCAAAATTTAAAAAAGGCCAAATACTTTTCAAAATAATACCGAAAAAGCAAAAAAATTTAAGGAAAACCAAGAATTGAATTGAATTCAAATTAACAATCAATCCATTACAGTATAATACCTACTCAATATGGCACCACCAACTATACAGCAGAGCGAGATCGAAACTTTTTTATTACGATAATAAGACTTTAATATATACAAGATAAATAGTTGTTGTTTTTTTTTTGTAACGTCTCGTCGAAATATAAATTAATTACTTTTCTAGTTAGAAATGTTTTTACGAGGGGTCGTTGATAATTACACAATTTTGCGTGTTTAAAACCAACTGCATTTGTTAAAAACGCTGTACATAATATATGTATATATATAGATATAATAATATGTACACTTAAACTCTATATTAAACGGACCTTGGAATAATTAAAGAGCTCCGAAACGCCGGGGAAGAATAATTAGGGCAATAAACATTTGAAACGACTAAAAACGCACGGTTTAAAAGTTTATCGATGTAGAACGTTTTGATAGGTGAAAATAGCATTAGTTAACGAACCCAATAGCGACTTTCATGGCTTATCACTAAAGTTAAGATGTTGATAACTCTCGCATATTTTTTTTCCTTTGATTCTATACAATTCTATCTTACCTAGAAATTTGTTTCATGGTCCTTTGATGCAGAATATTCTAATTTTATTTTGCATTTTTCAACATTTTTAAGTCAGTTTTTCATCTTTTAGGTCATTTTTTGTAGTTTTAGTACAATGTGGGGCATATTTCTCAAATTTTAGATTAGAGCAAGTGTTAAACCCAAGTTTAATTTATTTTTAATAATTTTACATAATGCTTAAAATGTAACTGTATACTATTGCTTATTAATATTATAATTTATAAGTCATATTTTAAATTACTAATACACCCATTATCCCACCCAAATCTCTAATAAAAATTTTTTTAAATCATTTTTAAGGTAATTTTTTAAGTTTTCAAGGCATTTTTGTGTGTTTTTCAGGTCATAAGCATCCAACTCTTCTTATCATGATGGCGTCCAAATAAAACCATATGCTCTTAAAATTAGAATATATGTTGTAAATATTATTTAGATTTTACATGAGGCAATTTGTAGAAAACGTTATGCATGCAATATTTTTTTTTTAATAAATTTGTTATGGTCATTCGTTTTTGTATTCTACGAATAGTAACAAGACATAAAACCATTCATATGCATAAAAATGTACAGCCCCGCATGGTTAATATTAATTAAGCATACCCAACCCAAAAATATTTACATCATACTGTTATATTATCAGTTCATCGTCGATTTTTGTTTAATTTTTCCATTGTATTTTTGTTTACACAATGCTGGCACTGACAGCTGTTGCAGTGGCATCACAAAAAATTTTCAAAACATCGGATCGCTTCCTGGAATTTGCTATAAAAAACAAATATTAACAATTTATTATAATTATTATTATTCTTTAGTAAGTACCTGCCTATATTTTTTGGTCAAAGTTTTACACGTTGTTTGATGTGTGATCGTAAAATCGTCGGTTGTTTACATAAAAATATATGATAGGTATTTTGAATACCTAGAATTGTAATATACGTTTGCACTGGGTGATTATTTTAACAGTAAACATTAATCATCTCGAAAAACGGTTTATACGATTTGAAGTATAGGTACCTAAACACAAAACAACATTTTTAAAAACTAAATAGGTATATATTTTTTTTTTTTACTCTTTCAATTTCATAATCCAATGCATAATATTTTTCTAAGAATTTCGAATTATAAAAATCGAATTACGAACTAATTCTCTAGTATTATTTACCTAGATTCCTAGTCATAATTTATACCATAAACAATTTTTAAGTTTTTATCAGAGGAGTGATTGAAAAATATTATGTCCTGCAGGATATGTTCGGTGACTTTTTTCGCAATTCATCAACAATTTTAATACTAAGGATGTTATAGGTTATAAACTTATAACATACTGATACGTTTGAATTAATAACTAGAAAAAGTTCTTATATGAATATTGAACTATGAAATTGAAAATAAGAAAAAGAACTTAAAATTCGATAACAGTAAAAATAATTTTATTTCCAAAGATGTTGTTTTGTTTAACGATTTTAAATTATAAAAAAATAAAAAAATGCATGTTTTTCCTGATAATGACGAGTGTTGGTAGTAAAAATAATCACTCGTGTATACTGTGCAACTACAGTGTAACTTTGCACAGAAAAACTGAATAGCTGAATGCAGAAAGGGCGCATGTCCAATGCGTTTTACAAAAATCACTCTATTACACAATCGAATTGAATATTGATAAACACACGATGGTTTTGTGCAAACGAGGCACATGGCTACTACCACCGCCGTCGCATTTCGGACTACCTTCATACCCGAACTCTCGGTATTATGATAAATTCGGTTTGGCGACTTTTTTTTCATTTCCTCGTCGAAACGGGACTTTCACATAAAAAAAAAAAAAAACGTTGTTGACGACGGGCATGCAACTCGCGCGTGGGGAAAACCAATACGCGTTTCGAGCTTCGGCCCTCGCCTTTTCGTTAAGCCACCCCCGGCGGGATACATAATAATATACAGCACGTATACATATACGCACAACAGTGGTCCCCGAGATTTCTATTCAGAATGGAGAGCTCGAGTACGGATCATAGTGGCTTATATATTGTACACGTGTGTGTGCGTGTGTGTGTGTGTGTGTGTGTGTCGCGACTTCGGAATACGTGTTTAAAAACAACAAAAAAAAAATCCCCTTTATTTACCCCGTCGTACGGCGCTTATGCCTACTACTGCCGTAGCTGTCGTACTCGTGCAATAATAATATATTGTAATTTGTGCGGTTTACGCCTCGTGGAATGGCCGAGAGCGCTCGTATAATATAATATAAAATAATAATAACTTATAAGTATAATATTACTATTATTATATTGCTGTGATAGGACAAAAACATAATATTATGTGCGACTCGCAACCCACGCTCTTAAAACTGGATTACCACAGAGTTGGTTCGCACCTATATATATATTGGTTGTAACTTGTAGTTACAATAAAGTTAACCAGCGGCGGTGGTGTGAAGTTTTCTGCTTGCACTCCCGCACTCTACAAAAACAAGTTATCAACACAAATAATGGTCGTTCGAGTTTAACCGCAGAATATCAAGAGTGATAATAATCTGTGGTTTGTTGGTTTCTTTTTTTTTTATCGAGTCCATTGTTGAAAAATAATTTTATTAATTTATACACAAAGAATAATATGTTTCTTATCTTTAATTGAATTTTAATTAAGACTTATAAATTGACTTTGATTTGAAAGTTCGATCAGTTACCACCTGCTACCAGCGACCTCCTCCACTTGTCTCACGAAACCCCATGCCTCACTTATGCCAAAGTCGCCTGATAAAATAAATTTACATTTCCAAAAAAACTTTTGAATTCAATTATGCTAACACAGTGCAGTCTACACTCTAGACGGATATTATGTATATAGACACAGACGTCGCGAGTCACGGAGAAACTTTACCACAGCAGCGTACAGTGTTATTAAATAACTAAGGTAAGCTATGGTACTTGGTTACCGCAGGTACTTTTATTGTTGTATAATATTTTACATTTTGGTTGTGGACTTTTCGGCGGATTAGGTTCAAACGGTGTCCTGCGGGCGTTCGAGATTCCCATTCTTATTACTAATACAAATATCGTAGTAAATTACGTGTACAAAACAATATTTTGATACCTCAAAAAAGTCCCCAAAATTGCCGTGACGAGTCTGTCCGCAGATGATTTGGTGATTGCTCTGACTATAGCCATTGTGTTAGGCGGCGAGCGATGCGGAGAAATCATTAGAAAGGACTTCAGATATAAGTAGAACGAGCTGTTATTAATATTCCAGAACATATTCCCTTTTGATCGTCCACAATACTACTTTAAAGTATTATGATTATAATTTTTGCATAATCACACAGTGGCAGTTTTATTCTAAATTTCATATGTATCTACTAGTTAAACAATTATTATCCTTCACATCACTTCCCGAAAATCGGGTCGATTGGCACTACTCAATGCCGGCCCAAAAAATGTTAATATTTCTCTGCGTTGTTACAATATTATAATATTATCATTAAACTATAACTTATTATACTCTCTGTAATGAATAAATAAAATCTTTTGCGATTTCACTCCACCATATACCCACATGATATAATGTAAACAGGGTGAATTTGGAAGATACACCAAACTGATATCAGTTGAAAAATCTCCAGATACACCCTGTAAGACATGTGTTATGAGGTAGGTATACTTATTGCAGTTTAGTCAAGAAACTATCGTCATACAACGGGAGGTCACATCCCTTCGTAGTTTTTTGAGGGGGGTGCGGATAGTCGTATACGAGCAATGCAGTGATATTTGGTACGCGCTAATGTCTTCTTTTTTTATTTAACCGCCAAACGTGCAGGCTGCATTTTTTGCAGCCATCACGCCTCGAGGGTAGGAGGTTCAAAATCCCCTAGTGAATAGACATGAGTTGTCAATCTATGCAAAACCACTGGTGGACCTAATACTCAAGTACGAATTTGTACCGTTGAATATTGTCTACGCAAAATTATAATATTATTTATTGAGATCCAAACGATATCTCCGAAAACCACATGAACTTAATTACTATGGTGTGACAAAGCATATATAGTAATAAAAACAATCAAACAATTTAAATACAATTATAGTTTACCTTTCAAGAGAAGTCGCGTACACTGCAAATTGGCGAGTATCTATATCGTGTCTAAATGATTAGGGATCGTTGCTGTGGACGGAGTTTTTTTTCGGGAAGGTTCAATTGCCTCTTTTTAAATTTTTTTTTAGAACATCCCGCCAAGTCAAATCGATCGGCTATCCGTTTTCATTAAGGGGGTGGGTGAGGTACAGTATCCATTTCTCAACCCCTTCTTCGTACTGCCGGTGCACCTTCTGGTGCTTTTTAATTGTGTATACATATTTATGTGTATGTGAATAGTGTTTACAATATTATATACATTATACATGTATAGCTGATTATAGCTGATTGAGTACACGTCAAATAATACTTTGCTTAGCGATCTCGTCCCATCTCCGCAATAACGTTCGTATAAATTCATTAAAAATACGAGCGCGGCCATATTCAATCGGTTTGTATAAATAAATATTTTCGAAAAAAGATAAATAGCTCTCGGCCCCCGTGAAAATAGTATACAAATAAGATGAATTCATAATATTTAATCCTTTACTCTTGTTTACTCACCGAAAACGTCTTCCGATAAAATAATCGAATACTTAGTATAAACATTTACATTGTATTATGCGCAAAGTTTTAAGGGCCTTAATTATTTGCTTGAGGTCGTTATACAGATATCCGTACCAAGCGCCGAGTTATAATATTGACATTGCAGCGAAACGAATATTAAGTATTATTATTGTGCTCATTACGACGACGTGACGTGACCAATAATTACATATTATTTTAAACTTCAACTTACAAACATATCGACTTTCTTTGATTTTTCAATAGATTGGCTAAATCTCATGAAGCTGATTACACTGCACACGTTTATGATGTAAGTATATTTGTTACAGAATAATTGTATAATAAAGTCAAGTCCAAAAATAAGGAAAATGTGATTTTTTTTTAAATAACTATCCTTGGTATACTTTAATACCTATACGAAAATCTAAAAATACTTTTTTATATTAATCGTTTCAAAATTAAATATAAAATCGAAATGATGGTTATTTATAAATACATTACTTGCTAAACTTTGAATCTATTATACCTTAACAAATTTGTGATACCCGTCTGCCGTTGAAAGTTGAAGGCAAGTTTGGATTTTTATTACTTCAACCAACGCGACGATAGATTTTATTTATCAAAATATTAAATACGGCCGTTCAGCATTATATTATAGCTGCGTATCGTCGTTAATATGCTGAGGAAATTACCATGAAACCGTCGAGGCGCAGCCACCACTACCACCCTGTGACCTATTTTTCCGTACGAGACATTGGGCATAAAATATTTTTTTTCACCGTAAAAGGTTAAACGTAAAATTAAATATCTAAAAATAAAAAAATATATGCTCAGGCCCATTAAAGGCTATACGCTCCGGTTGTGTGAATATAAAATATTTATATTATATAATAGGTAGGTCGCTATTAAGCTAAACTTTTACTTTTCACGGTTTGTATGCTCCGAACGAGCGACCTGCAGCGATAGAGTACCTATCTAAGTAGGTAGGTGCTTAAAAATAAAATATACAAAACTAACTTGCACACAATACGGCATTATATTCCGATCGTCGCAATTCAACTCAAATTAGAATTGACTTTTCTCACCACTATATTGCAGGGTGTTGAAAGACGTCATACCTATAACAGTGCTCGGCGCACTTTGAGAAATCAATCACTCGCCGCCAGACTACCATAATAATAATAATAATAATAATAATATAATCATGATAAAACTGCTGTCGACAAAAACTTTACAGCTCGACAACGTGTTGGTTTGCGACAAAGCGTATATATCATAATTTATAATATAATAATATTATGCACAATAAATTATATATATACCTAATCGCGAGTAGTGTACAATAATATCATATTATAATACGATTTATAAAGGGAGATTTTCGACGACAGACTTTTAGAGTTTCAAACAAAGAGCTGTAGCACCTCTGCCTATATTACTATAGTACGCATACCTATATATTATATATGTAATTATTCGTACTTAAACTTTTATTTTCAGCAACACCCTTTGTCGGGCGGTCCGCGGAGTGGGCGTGTGATTTTCGGTTTATTTTTTATTTTCTGTTCGGCGCTAGCTAGTCGCGAAGTTTCCGTTTCGCATAAGTCGACCGAAATTATTATAGCCCACTCGCAGATCGGTGCGTGTCCGGAGCCAATTTCCATCAAATTGGTTAATTCGGAACAACGCAATCGCCTCGGCCCGGAAAATCCGCGAGCGACCTCCCATTACTATTATTATTATTACCACCACCACCTCCACAATTATATTTTACGCATTTTACAGTGCTTTGGTCCCCGTCCGGTGCATATTGTAATTCGGGCGAGACCGCGAGCTCTGTGATATAATATTATTATTACTACTATGATTATGATTATTACACACACCTCTATAAATATCGAGTCGTAAATCGTCGTAAGCGGCCCGTTTTGGAATACCGCCCAAAATCGTCGTCGTCGACCGTTACACCTACCCGATTCGACCATTCCGGTGGAAACGGTAAGTGAAAAAAAAAATAAGGATGCTATCTGCTGCGGAAAACAAAATATTATATATAGCGCCCGCGGTTTGTCCCCGAGCGGAAGTTCGTAAATCGTCAATTATTACCGATCGCGTGTATATGATGTGCGTATACGCCCGTTACCCGGTAATTGTTTGGAAATAACGGTCGTCGTCATCGCTTTTAAAGAGGGTAGTTGGGTAGGCAGGTACGCGTACTACAATAATGCGGCAGAAGTGAGGAAATGGACCTGGCAGTGGCGATACTAATATTATCGTAATATATTTTTTTCAGTCGGAATGTCATCACCTCGATGAGAGAACACCGACGAATAAAAAAACAGATTTTGTGCCGAAATCCTGAGATACTGTTTTTTATTTCAAATCTTTTATTCGACTCTTGTATACAACGATATAATATACAAGGTCTATTATGAAGATATCTGACATTTTTAATAAATATTTTTGCAATTCTGGTGACATTTTTTCGGGGATGAAGCCGTCTGGCAGATTTAATTTATTTATTAAATGTATACATTTTTTTTTTAAGTTACGTGAACTATTGTAGGAATACAAATTGCTGGAACACATTTTATTAGTTATATGTATGCTAAAAAAATGTGTACTGTTACCTTTTGAAACACATAAAATAATAATAGTTCTTTGGTCTAATAGCATGAACAATTTTAGGTACCGATTATTTTTATTTTGATCTATATGAAAACGAGAAACATTTTTTTTTTTAACTAACTTAACTCGAGTTAAAAAGTTAATATTAAATGTTGGTTAACTCTTAACTTAGTTCAATTGGTAGATAATTTTGGGTTAACTTTTAACTATTAACTAGATTTAGATTTTAATTTAACTTAACTGAGTTAAAAATTATCATTAACTTGCCCAGCCTTGATTATCGCTTTGTCGTAATACGCACTCGGGAACAAGTAGAATCTCAAATGTTCGAAAAATTATTCGTTAGAACAATTTTTTTTTTCATAGTCGTTAATAACACCACGGGTCTGGTAATAACCAGAGCCCGCTGTTGCGGTAGCACAGACTTTATGAGTCTTGTAAGCGTAACACAACAACATATTATAATACGAACCACGAGCGTATATTATAATCGCACCGAATGATTAAAATGCTTTCCGTGTTGGATATAATATTATACAATATTATACAACGAATATTCGTTGTGCAGCGATGTTAAAATACTAGATTTTTTCCTTCTTCTCGTCTTCTGCTACTACTTCTTCTTCTTCGTCTTCTTCTTTTTTATTTTAATTGTATATATTTGCATATTTTAGCTTTACGCCACTCGTTTAACGATATAATTCCGTGGCTTAATAATATTATATTATGCATCATTTCGAGGGGAAGCGGTTTCGAGTATTTATTAAAATAATAATACAACTGCGAGTCCGTTACACAGTGTCAATATGCGTATAATTTTATAAAAATATTTAATATTACATCATTATTTTACGAATAAAATTTGACGAAATCTGTGCCTACCTATTGTAATATTATGATGTCTTGCGCGAGACTGGACAATTATTTGAATATCTGTTATAGGTGTGATTAAAATATTCATTATAGTCTATTGACGTTATCGGTGATAATATTATGTGTAGTACGTAAATTGCGAACGATCAAAATACCTGATCATAGCGTTATTTAAAGTCTCTATTGCAATACTTTACAGTTAATATATCTGTCCTTGTAGTTACGTAATTTTAGATTCCGATTGGAGCGATGAACGCATAATGATTTTACTGTGTGTGGTTTAATTATTATTTTTTTTTATATCGCTTTAAGACACTCTTTCCAGTAGAAAAAATTGAATCTAATTGATACTTTAAGGAGGTTAAAACTGAAAATTCTCACTAATTTTGGAAATAATCGATACAAAATAAATAAAATTCGATCATTTATTAAAACTGTTATATCGTGATTTAAATAATTGTTTAGTCATTTCGGATACTTAAAGGTTAGACCATCTTCACTCGGAATCGCTTTTCATCGTGTAAAATTATTTATCATTGAATTAAAATTTAACATGTCATTCATTACAGTGCCTATATAGGTACTCAATGACGGAGCACAACACTTCATAGATACTGTACAGCAGAGAGGTTACCAGTTACTTTCCCAATTTTTGTTTTTCTCGTGGAAATTAGACGTTGTCCGAAAAACAAATTTCACGGTCCTACTTTTTTTTGTTCTCCTTCGTTTGATAAAATTATAATCTTTTTTCATTTCTGTGACATAGGTGCTGCATTACGGTAGGTATAGTGGCACAGAGCTCACTTTTGGTCTATCGTAATTCGTAAGTCACAACACGACCAGTATATTATATGACTAAAGTTCGTAATATTTTATAAGATTTTTTTTGGTCGGGGGAGAATATTATGTCCTGGAACCGTACTGATAAGTATAATATTGTATACACAAAAGACGGGAGGTGGCTTATTTTTTTTTTACATACATATTTGTAAAAGTTGTCTGCATACAATATAATAATAATAATATATAATATGAAGACGGGGGAGTTTTTTCCGTCTAGATCGCCGCCGCAGCCGCTACCACTTACCGTAAACATGTCCTCGGTAAAACATACATCGTTACAAAAGAAAAAAACCATACGTATATAATGTTTGTAATATATTATAGTATGATAATTTATAATAAGTGCATTATATTATATAGATCACATATACATATATGTAATATATGTACACTATGGGAATATGGGCGTTTAGATGTGACACGAAAACCGATGACCGACGATATTGGTAATGTACATATTAAATATAATACGTATTGGACTGTGATGTCATGTACAATAGTTTTTCGATTAAATATAAGTATAATTATTAATTATATTTAATTATATGTACCTATAACTACTTTCAGGTATTACTATTTTAAACATTCACAGTTTTCGACCGTAGAACTTTTTCTGTTCAAACCCATTTGCGTGTACAGACAAAAATTACAATAAGTGCCTACGTATATTTATTCTTTTTAACGCCACAAAAGGGTAATGACTTACGCAGTTAACAATAAACCTGTAGAGTATAGAATTAAGATACATTTAGTCATATAGGTACAGCTATAGTAGAAGAATGTAGGTGCCACAAAATAATGCATAAATTACAGCTTAGTAAATTGATTACGAATTTGCTTTTAATTTAACATAGGTACTTAATACTAATTTGAATCAATAAAAACATAAACAGCTGTTCTCTATATAGATTTACACGGCGTGTAGGTGAAATAGGTACTGATCTTTATAATTAATCGCAGAATGCTTAAGATACTTAAAACTTAAACCACGAACAGTAAAATAATATATAGGGATGTGCCATCGGAAACATGCATCCACAGAAATCGTTGACTGGTGTAGAGTAAGACATTACAAGAAAATCTCCGCACGCCATTTTTAAAAACTTTTATTTTTCATTGGTATTAATAATGCAATTATTATTAGATCCATATAGAGCTAAGAAAGTTCAAAGTAAACAGCAATGTAATAAACCGATTTTAATTATCATGCTATTTTAAGACCAAAGTGGCTTTGCCAAACCTTCAAAAAAAAAAAATTGTCCAATATGGCAATGTAGTATATCAATGTTTTAATAACTATTTTTACTGCCATAATTCCCATTTCCAATAAATACACTTTTGTGACTATGGTAAATTATGTTCTTAGATTTTTATATTATTCAATTTTTCATACACTAAATCAAAATTCGTTTAATCAATGAGTTCGATGCAATTATTTTATTCGCTCAAAAATGTTTTAATTATAATTTATTATTTGTTCTTATCAAAAATTCTTGGCATATTTTGAAAAGTGGTACATGCTTCAGCCATTTAGTTATAATTTGCTTAATAATTCATTATACTTATGGGATTTTAAATTACTTTACATAAAAATGTGTACATCATAATTAATAATTTTAGACAGACTTTTTTAATTAATTTTTTTCCTCGTTTGGTAGGCATGTAATAGATACCCCAATTATTCATCTTAAACGTCAAAGGAAGTAAATCAAGTAGTCGAGTATTGTGACTTAAATACTTAATGACAGCAGTACATCAATACTAATGTTAGGTAATATTATGTATTATAGTTAGAGTTGGTAATGTAAAGCCTGAAAAAGCCCCCAAAAAATGCTCTAAAATTACAAAACAATATTATATTATATTTTATACATAATATTAAATTTAAAAAGCTTTGCTGGACTCCTCAATTCTTCTGCTTGGACTTTTGATCTGAAAAAAAAGTAAGCCATTTGATTTAATTTACCGTTGTCATTCTCAATAATCGTGTTTACGCCGTACGGATCGGTTCAATAAACTACGATCAATGATAATCACTGTGTAAAAACCTTGTTAGAGCGGTTCAAACTTCAAAGTTACTTATTTAAGTAAAAATCTTAAAATTCAAATAAACTGGATTTAAGTGTTCACAAAAACCTAAAATCCTCTAAAAAATGAACAGATCTACCTTAAAATCAAAAATCGTAAAATTCAAAATTATATATCTTTATTTTGATTAAAAAATACATGAATCGTATATTATGTTATAAAATAAACATCGCATAGTAGCTAGATTTGAGTGGAAAATAATGCAAAAGGCATCGGAATCCCAGCCCTGTAGTTATAATTCACAATACATTTTGGCACCAAGTCCTCACCCTTAACTTTATGAGAATAATTTATTTATTGAATTTTCTAGTTTGAACCGATTA
Organism: Myzus persicae; assembly: GCF_001856785.1. Classification (NCBI taxonomy): domain Eukaryota; kingdom Metazoa; phylum Arthropoda; class Insecta; order Hemiptera; family Aphididae; genus Myzus; species Myzus persicae. The sequence continues at coordinate 348,256 of NW_019102003.1, read as the reverse complement.
TTCACGTGGCGGAGTACTTGGAACTATCGGAGCTGCATTATAATAATAATAATAATAATACAGTTGTAGCCGTATACTAACAAGCTCTCCCGCGGCGTTTTTTAGACACTCGACAGAGGCGCACGCAGACAGACATGATGTATAATAAAATGCGTTCGAGTGTTCCGTTTAACGCGAACCGTGTCACTCCACGAGGTACACTTGTGCATCCTTCGACGTCGCAAACGATGCTATAATAATAATAATAATCGAGTCGACTGCGTTCGCGCGGGACGTAATATCGAGATTTGAAATCGCAAAGTACTATATAATATACATTTAAAAAAAAAAAATAACCTTTTACCGTGCAAAAGTCATTAAATTGATTGGTGGTAAAAGTTTATTCGCATTACGACTTTTTCCCGGATATAATATAATATCACACACACACACACACACACACGCAATGCATATATATAATACGCGCGTATAAAACAGTCATTTATATCCGTTCGTTTTTCTGCACTCGATCACTCTCCACCCGCGCCCCATCACGACTCTTTGACCTCAGACATTCTCATAGTCGATATTATATATAAATGGGTGTATGGGTGTGTGGGCGCATGTGTGTGTGAGAGACAGAGAGAGCATAATGGTCTTTGATTCATAACCGCTTCCTCTTCATATATTATATTCTGTTCCCCGCGAAACTCGCGCCGGAGAACCGGCGAGGGTCCGCTGCGCACTTTCTTTCTGCTCCATCGGATCCACTATTATTATATACGAGTCTTCCACCCACGTACGCACCGGTACTGGAAATTTCCGGAAACGTCGTCGAATGGGTCCATACAATTCCATGCAAGGCACCCCCCGCTGCCCCCTCGGGTGCACAACTGTATACTCACCCCTCCCCCACCGATTTCCGCTTTGGCAGCCACTTTGAGACGTCCGCAGACCAACTCGAATAATATATAATTATTGTATTTCCAGGATCTATATGCATTATAATATCATATTATAATATTATGTTATACATATATAATATTAAGCTCGGCAAGGAAACTTTATTGACAATATTTCAAATATGAATGAATTATTGAACTCGATAAGCAGTAATAGTTAAATCAGTTATATTGCACTATGAGTGGCATGCATACCTATACGGGATAATATTATTATCATGTCAAATTATTATAACGTAATAGTGCACCTTATTATACAGAGAATTAAAGTTTTCAAACCGATAATATTATATTAAAGAGATGCATGTATTCATTATACTAATTACACATATTAAAATGGAGTGAGGTCCGTGATAAGTGCAAGTATATTATACGGTACTGCGATATTTTTTGCGTTCGTATGCAGATTATAATAAGTGAATTTACAACGAGTTAGCCAGACTATAACGTATTGTCATAATTAAAAGTAGCTGAGTAGCATTTGTATGTTATATAATGTAATGACCGCGTTAGTGAATGTACATATTGTAATTATTCGTAGGTACATCACATTTTTTTCAAATTGTACATTAATATAATATAACGTTATTTTGACTGTGGATTTTCGAGAATCGACGTTTTGAGGAAAAACGGCGAGTTTTGCACTTGTATAGCATTATATTATTATTGCTGCGTGCGATTCTCAATATTGACACATAATTGTTACTACACGCTCTCGTACGATATATTATTTAAAGGTTGACCGGAGTTTTAAGTCGTATTAACTTCGATGGCACTATAAAAACTGATTTACCAAAAGAAAAAAAAAATGAATAAACAAACGTCGTTCTTTTCAGTTTTCGCTATACAACCCTGCACGGTATATAATATTATTTGAACAGTCCTCGGAGTTTCCAATACAAATATAAACGCCGTCGTTCTGTCGACAGTTTGATTTTTTTATAATAGTTTCTAGAGGTTAAGCTTTTTTTCTCACTATCTCTCTCTCTCTCTCTCTCTCTCTTTTTCGAGCAGTGCTTATGTTATTTCCGCAAGAAAGTCCTATTGAAATCGCGGTATACATCATAATAATAATATATATAAGCTTTTAATTTGATTAGAATCTTATGAATATAGACATATAGTTTGCACACTTAAAATATTAGAGTGAAAAGTTTCTTTCATGTCGCAGGAGAAGACATTCACCATTTTATTATACGTTATACGCCGAGAGCTTTGCTTTCGTAAGACCGATTTAAGAAAACTGCAAATTAAAAATTAACTTGTGGCTTTAATTTACACAGTTCATAACTCATATTTTTCATCATCCACTCAAGTTAGTAAATATGTATATACTTTTATATGACAGTATAAGCAAATAAATGTACCTAGTATATATTATATTTTAAATTAAATATCATGTAATATAATTTAAAATCGCATTTTAAAAATGAATTCATTTCTCCAGCGAAATGATTAATATATTTTTTTTTATTGATCTAAAGCCCGGAAACTATGGCCATTATCTGTTTTTAGGAGGAAACGGTTGATTTGAAACACATGTTTGTATGTGTTTCATGGATGTGTTGCTAAAAACCCGGGTGGTCACCCATCCGAGTGTTGGCAACGACGGCAATCCAATACATACGCTCAGAGCGTTGCCGCAGATTGAGCTTATTACGACCAAAACAAAAGCATTTTCGTTCATTGTTGGGATTTACTAAAAAATAACACTACAAAATATAATCGGTCGCACTGTCACTAAGATCGCTGCATAATCGATATTGTCACATCGGTCATGGACATGTTTCGAAAAGGAACGCGATCGAATCCCGCGGGTCTTTCAGTAAAGTGCTAGTCGTTCGTCGCACACGGCCGTCCGTTATAGGGAATCGATTAATATATTATTATTTATTATAAATAAACCGTCAGACTTGTAAAAGGGGTGGTGTGAAAACGGTTCTTGCGATGTGCATCGGAATTAAAAAACGGTCACGTGCACAACCGAATGCGACGTGTGTGGTGTAGGACTGCAGCCTCAGTCGAGTGCGGCCACCGGGGAGGGGGTGCACCAAGGGCTGTTGTCGGGGTTCTCGGCGAAGATCGGTAAAAACGAATAGAAGGGGCGACAGACAAGCGCATAATATATGAAAAAACGTCTCGGGCGGCATTTGAGTGTGTACTCGAGAGCAATAATAATCAGCCCTTCGGTATGCACTTCGTCCATATGCGGGTGTATATATATATATATATATATATATATATATATATATATATTAAGAAGAGGTGAAAGAAAGGGCGAGGGGTGGTATATGGCGTTTTCGGGAAAGGAGCGGAATAAAAAAAATGTATAAAATTTCTCGTTTTACTCTAAATATATCATATATATATATTATTTTTTAATAAGGCGCGAAGACTGCATTCTCGCGGGTCGGCCCGCAAAGTCGGAAGTCGGTGGAAATCCATTGTCGCCGCAGTCGCTAGAGGTGCGGTAGACCGCGTGCTGCAGCAGTTTGCGGTATAATTTAAACTCTGCCGTTGCCCTTTTCCATGTTTTTCCACGCACACACACATAATATGCGCGTTATGCGAGACGGCTGCACAAACGCAACACAATGGATGTACGGTGAAAACTCCGGGGAGGAAAAGCCCTCGTGTCCTTTTATTATTATTATTTTCCCCGAGACGCAGTGCTTATGACATATTTATTGCCGAAGACGAAAATACTCGCGGACAAATATGCGCGTTATTTTTTTATTATATCATCGAACCTTCACGAGCGCAAAATTCCTACCTTTAAGATGTATATTTACGTTATAGCCGGTACACGCTGGTCGTGATTGAAAACCTCGCCGGATACCTGCGAGCAATAAATATCGTATGTCATTATAATACATAAGACCACGTGAGGCCTTCGCGCAGGTTCTCTGGAATACTCGCTTTTCGGGTCCGAAAATCCGTCTGGTAAACTGACGAATACCCACCTATATAATAATGATATGATATAATATATTAATATCAACTGTTATACCGTCAGTACAGAAGTCAAATAGACACATATGTAGGCATAATATTCTATACATCATGAGAGACACGGACGACGTTATCAATATCGGAGCTGGAAAAATTCCTTTACTCTATGTACAGTAAGTTATTATTAGGTGCGCCGACGCGTAAATACGACGTCGACCAGCAAGAGTTGACCTCATAGATCTGAAAAAAAATGAAATCTTCGTTCGCTGAAAATTGTTAATATTTGACTATTGGGTGTGACTAGGCGACTTTTAAGCGCCGTATATTAATATAGGTGTATACGCATTAAACTATTCGGAATAGTAAAATACACACCTATTTTTAAATGCTACTGCGGATGAGTAAAATATAATATCTGCTCTTGGCAGTCAGCAGTTAGACAAAAATATGACTTGGAGAAATAAAAACGTATCAAATAATAATAAACTGGCAATCACCGCGTCGTTAATAACTAACGCTATATAGGGTCAGTCCTGTGAGTCATATAATATTGTTTTAAATCGTATTTTATCATACTGAAATGGACGACTACGACAACGACCGATTTTGTAATATTTATGTATAGTGTTCATAAGGTGTTGCAGTAAGTTATATTCAATAAGTATCTATTTGAGGGTTAAGATGAACTATTATTTTGGGATTGTGTACTAGAAGCGTTCAATATCTGACAATCAAATAACGAACTATATGCATCCGAAGTATACCTAAATAATATAATGTAATGTCGTGTACATTATAGATATATTATATTATTATTTATTATTATGTTTACTGACTAGGTCACTGGGATAAGCCGATACTGGGGCAGTTTTTTACCGGGTTTAGTCGGAATTTCAACAACGCAACGTGTCCTGGAAAAAAATCATTTTCAACTCTTCACGTATTGAGTGTATGTGTTTATATTATTATATAATAATAAATATGTATATACTATACTGTGTTCGCTGGAAAAAAAAGTACGTATTCGGAGGCGCATCCGTTTGGAAATAAATCATTTTAAATTGCACCAAAATTCAGTCGACCATAGTATTCACATACAATGCGCGACATTTACGATAGTGCCTATGAAAATACACTACAATGCACAGTCGAATTGATCGACGATTTGATGACACAAATTTACACGTTTTACTAGAGAGTGACCCTTAATTTTAAATCGTTTACGTAATATCTAAAATTAATTCAAGTACCTATACCTATAAGAATGTACTATTTCTATATAATAGTCTAGGGTAATTAGTAAAATACAGAAAAATACACGGAAAATAGTATATTTTAGACGTTTTCCTCATTTTGAAAAGGCAAACTGCAAACAGTGTATTAAACACAATTGCAATAATATAATCATTACCTACATATTATTTATATTTAGTTTGAATTTTAGAATATATATTTGATACTCACTCAGACATATACTATTTTACAGACATAGCTTATTATTAAACATATATTTTATATTATTTACCTACCTACTTATATTCACTTATTCAAAACCATGATCATTTTGCCCTGATCATAGTTACAAACTAATTAGTAATTATGTGATTTATATATTATTCACTGTAACCGTTAATTAATGTCAGCCTGAACAGGTAAAATAACACACAACTTTTTTTTAAATATACCAAAAATAACACGTAATAACTAAATACATAATTATGGGTAACGTTTATCGATTCGCCATAATATAATATTACACTCACTATTATAGTAGCTTATGAAATATTATACAGGGACGAGTAAGAAAATTATGTGGAGTATTAATATAATAACAATTTATAGAGAGACAGGCGTTATCGCAGCTATATTTTTTTTTGAAAATTGATATTTTATTTTTCCTTCGCGGCGTCTGATAATTTATTAACAGTCGAACTTTGTGCGGTTTATGAATAATTAAACTTCATAGACTACAATCGAATTTTTGATGACCTGTTTACTACCAACTATATAGGTAGGTTCTATAATATGTACCTACGTTTCGTGAACGTAATTTTCTCGAAATTAATTAAAATTTAATCCTAGCGGTGCCGTATATTACAGCCTTCGTCTGATGCGAAATACCTTCTTTTTTTCCCGTTCGATCGGTGATACATTTTGTGTAATTATATACATGTTCCTCGCATCGTACAGTAAACAAGGAATATAATATATTAAATACTTTTTGAACACGCGCCGTCGACCCCCTCAATATACGTACGAGGGGACATTTTGAAAGTAAACTAAGTATGACATGCTATATGTATTGAGAGAATTCAATTTTATTTCTGAGACCAAACAATAACGCTTATTATAGTTTATAGACTAAAATATTTGTACCCCTTTTTTCCACGGGGATAATATTCGTTAAGTATGCATTTAAAACTTGTATAATCACCAAAAACCACTACAATCTTCAGGCGTTTTTAACTGTATTTTATTTTATAGGTATAACTTCGTTCTCAGAAAAAAATATTATATTATATTGTTACCGTTCAAAGTTTAAAATCAATAAAAATATAGGCGAATGCTTTACGTATACAATAACCGGTAATAATAATTATAATATGTACATTTATACAGCTCTGTTGAGCCTGCTAGCATCCTGCAATCAAAATTTCATATTTTTTTTTTTTTTAGAAAATTAGTAACCAATTCGTAATAATTTGTAACTTGAAAGTTTTAATTTTTAACTCGAAATTCCTCCATTGAATTGACTTTCGGGGTGCTGGGCGGATGGAGCTCATTTATACCTAAAAATAGACCTTATGGAATACTGGGTTCTTAAGAATTTTAAGACGGAGATCTAAAGAACCGGGTTTTTAATAATTCCATGAGTTTTGTGGAAAGTCGACGGAAGTGTTTTGCGATAACATTTTGAAACGCGAGAAGTCCAAAACTTAGACGAATTCTTTTTTTATTTTAATCCGCGGTAGTACGACGCCTTGATAATATAACCAGCGGTGTCGGTCGCTTCACCGTTGTCCGCTGCACCCACGAGCTTGTATTATAGTTATATATACCTATAGGTACACCGTGGATCGGTGAGAACGTCTGAGGTGTATACGCATGTTTGTAACATTATACACTTGTTTTAATTAAATTTATTTTTGTAATTACCGAGACGAAATTAATTAAAATTCGGTCGCCGTGTGCGAGTGCATTATACAAGCCCGCTGCACCAGTCGCGAGCGGTTGAGACGTCGCGGAAATCCTCTTTCATAATATAGTATAGGTAGGCATCCATGTTTTAAGCAATATTATAATAAACACGCGACGTGAATATTATACTACACTCGTTCGGACCGATACGATGGCGGCGGCATTAACTTACTCACTCTCCAGTTGGTCGGCTAACTTTAAAATTGTTTCCCTCTTATCGGGCTTTCAATGGATATAGTTTCCAGAAACTTCGCTCGTCTTCAATAGATTGTAATCAGTGATGTTTGCTGCAATCGAAAAAGAGTTTTATCCGACAATCAAAAGTCGTTGTGCGCGTCTGCGAGTGTGTATTGACTTATAATGTGTTAGATTATTATTATGTACGCAGCTCTCTATTGAAACTAAACGAGCGAAACGATAGGAGATTTATATATATATATATCATATTATTATAAAAACCTGCGACGGAGATGCACTGATCGAAACTAATTCACGCCAATTCGTACTAAAGTTTTCGTAGAAAATAATAAACGGTTTCAGCGCACGTCGCGACCATCACATAAAGACTATGACGTGATACTTTTTTAACTACAAAATAATTTCCAAATTTTCGTGATTTTGACAATCGTGTAGAAATTTAAATTTCAAACTTTTTTAAACGAAAAAAATCTTGTACAAATGTATTTTTAAATTTCTATAGCACCAACTCTTGTTCATTTTGAAAAATATTGAAAACTTGTTTTTTTGACACCCCTCTCAACTCAAACCACGAATATTGAGTTCAATTTTTGAATTGGTGGCGTTATTTATGAAACACTCTATAGTCTACATCATTAGATTCGATTTTTTACCAAAATCTCATACTCAAAGTTCAAGACGGCAATATTTCTACTACGGAAAGTGTTCACCGGAAAAAAAACACACATCATTGTAAAATCAATGCATTCGTAATGTCAAGCTCAAAATCTTAATGGTATACTTTTATTGTATTATTGTTAAGAGTTATGTTTTTTCATCGTTACCTACAACCAAGTTCTCGAAGGTAAATCGTCATTACCAAGGTTAAGTTGAAAATAATCACCATAATATTTGGGTGCCGTTGTGTACGAATATCGATAACGTAATAATAATTATTCCGTAATAGGTAATATAATAGCTAGGTATTATAATAATATTCGAAACAAATTCTTTCGAACGTTATAATATTGAATAACGTCACAGACCATATAGTAACCGCCGGTGTACATTTGTACACCGAGTTTTGTTATTAATCAATCAATCAATTAATTATATCATTTTAAATTAGTCCATTTGCGGTGCTCAACTGATTTTTTTCCCCACATTAAATATTTAAAAACAAATTAGCGTGTCAATTAAGCCCAGTCGTTTAACCTTAATAATTTATGTCCGACAAAAATCCGTCGTCGTTTTAAGCCGTACATTCGATTGAATCAATTTCGTACAGAGGTCAAAGGGTACAGTCGCTTATCGGGTTAACTCGGTTGATTAAGCAAATTGTTAGTTGAAGACGATTAGTCGAAGGTATCGGTTTATTTTATGCGTTTAACTGGACAGATATTTTGGAATTATATCTTAATATTATATCCAATGTATTTTCTATTAGTTTGATTTGAAAATACTACACGAGCTTAAAAGTAACTATTATAACGTAGGACTAACTTTAAATTTGTCGGGACTTATTTATTCACTTTTGTACAAATTATACATATAATTCTATATGCCTTGACATGAGCTTAAAATTCAAAAATTATATAAAAAACTAAAATTTGTCCAAGAAAAATTAAATAACGTCTGGCATTGAAAATGTCGTTCTCGTCCTTCGGGTATTTACCATTTTTATGTGATCGAATAAACATTTTGTCGGATAGACATGCAAACAACCGCTAATACATTATGCCTTAATTTATACTGTCATCATATTATGCCTATACAAAGTGATTGGCCAAACTTCAACTCCTGATCAACTCAATTATATTATTGAATTACGTATTTATTAAAACTCTGATTTTTGAATATTCAAGCATACCCACCTATATAAATTAATTTTTAGTTCATAATATTTTCAAATACTTGAGATTTACTATAGACTATAACCATACATGAATTGAATTATCCTCAGTAAATAATGTTTAATTTAATAAATCAGACTATTATTATTATATTCATTTGCATTTCAATTTAGAATATTATTCGACTTTTTCAACACCAAAAAACACAGTTCACAGGAAAAAGGGAAGTTTTCATTTGAAAAAAAAGAAATGATTGTATCACCACAGGACATAAACAATACTAATTAAATGACTTAAAAACCTGATCATTTGAAAATGTGTATGATTAAAAAATTAGTATGAATTAAAAATGACAAACATTTGAATTTAAATAAATGCAAAATTAAGATTTAAAGTATTCAATAATATTAGAGTGCGAGCATATGCCTCAGTGATTCACCCTTTTTTAGTCTCCCATCGTACCCATATACCATACCGAGTGTTGTTACCACGTGCTGCAGTTCAGGGATTGTGTCTGTGACGGACGGTGATGTACGGTGGCGTTGTTTTATGCAGACGAGAAAATTGTATAAAAATAAACAGCCCCGACGAGTGCTGTGATAAACCTTTTCGGGGATTGTTCGAGGACCTGACGTGGCTATGAGAGTTTAGAGTATATAGAATAATATAAAATAGGCTCTCAGCGAGGATAATAACTAGGCATGGTATAAGGTTGTACCGTCTTTGGTCGAGTGCAATACTCGGATATAAAAGACTATTATTGTACGCTCTTGAAGACACTATATAATATTATAATATAATATACGAACTATTTACCAAGGGATGGTAATAACGCGCAGCATTCCTATATTATACATTATAGTCATTCATTATATACAATATAATTATTATTATTTCGTTATACATCGTTATGTTTTGCTTCTGGTTAGTCTTGCCCGCCGCCGCCGTCACAGGCCTTAAGTGGTTCCATTTTTTTTAAAACGTTTTTTCTTCTTTCCCGAATCGCAGGTGGTCGGCATGTGTGCCGTTCGCAGTGGTCCGAGTGCCTCCAGCACCACATGCCTGCAACAGCTCTCTGGATATCAGATTACTCGAAGCTCCTAAGGACGAAATAGAGGATGACGAAATGTACACGATCCTCCGTAACGCGAGAAACACCTACCTTAAATCGGCATTACACAGACAAATGTGTATTTAATATTTTAAATTATAATAATATCAAACCAACACACAAAACGACTCCAAATTTAATATAGGTGAATATTTAGCCATAAATTTTGGTGACGGGAAAGAAGGGGTGGTATTCTGGTTGGTGTATTTCGTTCTACCCTCTCGGAAATGTCATAGCCAGGTGGTTTATTACTTATAAATTGGTACCTTATTAAGCGATTTTTCAAGAATAGTGGAATAGTTATCATTATTGAAATTTTGTAAAATGAATAATTAATTAATCAAGGAAACAGGAGAAAAAAGTATTTACGTTTATTGTGTTTCGCGATAAATTTTATGATACAATATTATGACATTTCGGTATATTTTATGAAATATTAAAATATGTCAATAAAATAAAATCTGCGTACAAATATCGTTGGAAAATAATAGGCAGGTAAATTCGTCAATCATATTGATTGACATTCATTATATTATAGTAAATCATATATGTCAGATATAGGTCGTACAGTAAAACAATATTATATTTAGAAAATAAATAAAACGTCAAACAATTTCAACTGATATATATTTTTATTTAAATAAAATACAATATCTTTTTAATTAAAACAAAAACTTTTTTTTACACTTTGATTGAAAAAAAATCATTAATTGTTACTTTTTTCTTTATAGTTACGGTGTGAAAACAAAAATCGTCATTGTTTTTTTTTTTTTTATTTGACATATTATTATTTTTAACGAGTTTGCTTTGAATTATTGGGAATTCGGAATTCCAATCGAAACTCGAATCGAAGATTATTATTTTTCATGCATAAATATAAATATAAATATTCACTGTATATAATTGACGTCAAACGCATACAAAATGTGTTTTAAAAATTCATTTCCAAAAATTTATCTGACCAAAACTTATAAGAACAAAATGTAGTGCTGCATACACGGTAGACGGTTATATTAATAAACGAATCGATAGACAGCTATTATAATTATTGTAAATAGTAAAAAGTAGAAAATGAAAAACGCACCAAACCAAATAATTTAATATTTATTATTTTTCGTTCGGTGCAGAATTACTCGATTCAGCCTCGATCAATAATTAATTGTTCGATATAGGTTTATAATAGTTATAAGTTATGCCTCAACATACGTTAAAAGTTATTAGTATAGCAGTTTACGACATCTTAAAATATTGAGAAAAAATTACTATCATGTCGATTACAAGAAGCACCGAAATTTTGGTCATCTCATAATATTAATTTGTGTCAAATTTTTTTATGATAGTACAACTATATTATATGTATTATTATGTAAACACTAAGCATACTATGTACACAAGAAAAATTAACAACTTATTTTTCGAACCCGCAATCATAATTTATCATAGAAGCAATCAAATTTATAATTTTTATAATGTTTACAAATTTTGAATTTTAATGGGTATTTTTCATATTTTCGATGAATGTATTTTAATCGGTAAACTCAACATTAAACATTTTTTTTAACCTGAGCTATGGATTAGACATCAATAAATCAGGTACAAATAAAACACTTCGTGGACATTGGAATTTTCCAAATTTCCCGGTGACAGTGAATTATAGGTGTATGAAATGAAATCGACAAAATCTAATGTGAGTGATTGTACTGATTGTTTATTTTCAAAATTAAACCGTTTTATTTTTTTATGTGTACGAGCTCCACTCATCAGTCGTTTTTTACTTTCTAGATCGTTTGTCACTTCTAACGAGTCAGTTTTTTCCAACATTGTAACACCGTAGACCCGTGAGTGAACATATGTGCGGTTTACCAGCCACAATATTATGTATATATTATATATCACTATATCGGTACCTTCGAATCACTACAGGGGCGTGAGTGCAGCCCCAGACAATTCATTTTGTCCGTAACCTCCCTCGTCTTCATGAACATATTATTATTATTTTCATACAGTTGCAGCTTAACACTGTACGTCACTCACTCACTCACTCACCCCCTTCAGACGCGATTTTTGTGTGTATAGAAATCTAAAAGTCACAATAGTCACGTATACTACGATATGCTTATATGCTCTATAATACTACAACTGTCATGTCGTTTCAAATTGAATTAATTATTATACCACCAAGAGGGTTTTGTTTTTTTGTTGCACAAAAATACTGTTTTTGGAATTCCCAGACGATAACACTTCCGTATAATCCTCTAATATACTATATCGTATACTGTAAGGCTGTACATTAGCCAGTCGAAATGGTCAGTATGATTCGATACCGATTTTTCGGGTAAAATGGTAGATAGTAAAATTAATGTGAGCCCTGGAATTACAATTGACATTTTTATCACCTGTAACCACTATTTTATTAGTTGTGGCCTGCACGCCTTTCGAATGATTCATACTATCCTGCGGGGACCACCTGAGAAAATTGTTTTTAATAATTTGGACCTTTCACTTCATTAATGATAAAATGTGAAATAAATATAATATTGTGTCTCTGTTAATTTATTTGTTTCATTATTATAGCCAAAATAATAATGACATTTTGAGGAACTGCCGAGCTTCGGTGTGAGCAATTTAGTACAATCATAATAGGACGGAAACACCGTGCAATTGAGAATTTAATTTTACTTAAGTTGAAATCATGATAAACTAAATGATTGCGATATTATGTGATAATATACAATCTACTTTGTATATCGGGATTAAGCTCGAGTGGTGGGCGTATTATTTTATAACAGTATTTATTTTGGGATAATGTGATCGATAAATGTTTGGTGTAATTTTGAACTAGCCAGAATTAGTTGTGTTTTAATATCTTGTTGTATTTTTTACTGATTATTGATGTGTAAAGGTATAAATGCAGTATTAAAGGAGTATGGGAGGATGAGCCCTCCTGGGCTTGTATTGACACCAAGAGTCAAAGAGCTAATTCTCCTCGGGCTTCCCCATATAACAATATTTTTGTCGCGATAGCAGAGTATATTATATTCCACCACAATCTACAATAAGTGAAGTTTCAAGACAATAATGCTGAAAAACCCTTACCCACTATACATTATATACATAATGCAATGATACTATTGTCTTACGGAGACACGATTTCCGCCGCTCATTGTAAATATTTGATTTTTAATCTCGGGGACTCTCGCTCTGCAACGTTATCGCGTCTACGACAGAACCGCATGTCTACCGGCAGAAAAACGATATATTATAATTTATAATAATAATATATGCATTATGGCTATGTGAAATACTTTGTATAATGATAATACGAATAATAATAATAATAATAATAATAATAAGTCATCGTCTGCGCAGCAGCTCGTCGACCGGAAAACGGATCTCGCGTGATTAACGAACCCGCGTGAACATTAAACATACCCATTATTATTATTCCGTCTGTATACAGGGTGATTGTTTTTCGTCATAAAACAGATTGCGTGTCTCAGAAATCGTCGCTAGAAATTCTCAATACTTAAAAAACACGAACACTGACAGTCGCTATCTTGATATAATAATATAATATACAGGAACCCGTAGGACACTTATAATAATTCACTGGCGTTAAATCGAAGAAATACAAATTAATTGAAAAATATTATTTGTATTTCCTCAACTGCAGATGTCACGTCCTGGTTCACGATAAAACAATCGCCCTGTATCATGTGTGTACGTATATTACAGTGTGTGTGTGTGTGTGTGCAGCAGGTGTCGTTTGTGCGTTTGTGCAACGTAAAGGATTATCGTGTAGCTTTTGTGGCTTGTGTGTGTGTGTGTGTGTGTGTGTGTGTGTGTGTGTGTGTGTGTGTGCGACTTGGGCCCCGACGTCTGCTGCGGTGATTGATGACCGCACACGGCGTATACGAGACGCGTGAGCATTCGGTGCGACAGACCGAAAAAAGAATAAAGCCCTCGCGACTAATAATAATATAATAATAATTAGTATAATCTAACGGGCGTGGCGCGTACATGGTAGAACAACACAATATTGTCTCGGTCTGGGGTGGTGTGAGAATAATATTTATAATTATTATCATCGTTGTGTAATAATTATTGTAATAATCCCCCACCGAGACCGAGTCGGTTTGCCATCACCGCGATAGTCCCACTGCGTTGTTCGGTTTTTCTCTGCAGCAGCCGGTGGTTGCCCACTCAAAAATATGGAAAAATATAATATTATTGACGTGATACTCTTTTCAGGGTTTTCCGTCGTTAAAGGTCTAGATTTCACGAGTTATATAACTTTCAATCGAAGATTCGACGACAGCTACGCTCACTAAATCGCTACAGGAGCACAAAATGTCCATCCTCGATAATAATATAACACGGCGTCACGGATAGGCTATTTAAGTACAACTCGCTACAGCGTATGTAAATTTTATGGATTGTTAATATTAACTATTAAATGATTTTAATATTAAGCGATTTATTAATATTTGATGTCGAGAGATCCCGATGACGAATTCGCCCCCAAAATGATCGATTAGAAGTTTTACTAATTTTTTTAACTGCCGTCTTTTTATACACCGATAAGGAATATAAGTACCGCATTGGATGGATACGTGAGTTGTATGATATGGCATATTGTTATTAATCAACAATATGTGAACGAAAAATATCTATGATTATAACCGAAGTGCCGCTGCCAAATATAGTAATACTTCATTCCACTCTGCTGCATTGTGAGAAAGCCAATCATTGAAATCACTTTAATATTAATATTTCGTCGAAAATAAAATTATTGTAAATTGTGTTATTATTATTGTATCTTTCTCAACATTTACCATAATCAACAGTAAGTTTAAGATATTACGGCACCGTTAAACGTCGAACTGGCTCTGGCGTTTTCAGGTAGTGATTATATTGTTGGGGAGACTTCGAATCAATGTAATTGAGTGGGATTGAAATTTTCCATGCGAATTTGTTTACATTAAAAATTATACGTTTTTATTGATCGCTATTGAAATTCAGACATACCTAGTGCAATCGATTTCATCAATGTATTATTATTTATAATTTATAAATACCAATATTATTATATGATACGTATTGTAACATTAAACAATAAATCATAATATGCAGGGGTATAAAGTTATATCTAAATAATTAACAGTCGATATAAAATATGTAATTGTTTTTTGGAACTTTAAAATATATTGAAAATTTTTTTTAATAAATGTAGATAACTATAATTGTTTGTTGCCTATTGAGTATTTATTAATAGTTCAAACAGAATCATATGACCATGTTATGCGTGCTATTGTCTAAACTGAATTATGTGATTTATTAATTTATCTTCAGTCTTCACCTTTAATATTATATACCTATATAGTAATATTACAAAAATACTTTGAAGGTGTCAGGCACATGTATACAGAAAAAATATAAATTTTTGAACTTTTCCCTGTGCCTGAATAAGTTGTAAATATATTGTATTTTGTGCAGTTCAAAAGATTTTTATAATATTAAATGCACTCTCTGTGTGGCCATATCGACACATCCGACAAAAATAACCTTCAATCGATTTTTGATTGTATTGAGTCAATTGATAGTTCTCTGGTACAGAATTTCTTATCGATCGGCCATAAAAAACGGTATATAAGTAAGTGATAAGTATATAATTTCAGTTGTACGCTGCAGTTAATTTTTTTCCAAAACTATTCTTACTTTGTTTATAAATTAATTAAAATATAAGTTATATATATGTATGTGCATTAATAGATCAACGCGTCACATATTATTATATATATATAAAATGTTATACCTTTTACGGTAAAATATGATATGAAAGTGGTTTTTTGATATTTTATAAAATTTAGAGAAGATTTGCATTATGTGGCGCTCTCTACACTCTAATGTAAATCAGTTCGGCACGCATAACCTAATTCATCTTTGATTTTCGTTTCTTGTAACTAATACACATTCCTTATACTTTAGAAATAATAAATTGGAATTCTCTAATAGGAATTGAAATTAATATCAATCAGAAAATATCGTGGTATAATTTTATTTTATTTTTTATTTTTTTTTAATTTTCGATTTTCACTGTTTAATTATTGTTCATTTTAATATCAGTAAATTGGACACGATCTGAATAATATACTTACTATCTACTAGAGTGGATTTAAGATCAATTCAGTGGTGCCAAATCCTATGTTAAACTGTTAACGCCGATAGACCACAGTTTATTTATATCATAACTTAATAACTTATTATTATAAGCATCAGTCAGGCTCAGGCACGTATCCAGGAGGCTCGGTCCATGGAGTCTGGACCCCTTGAAATTTTTCCGTACTTCCGTATAAAATTACAATCCTTAGTATTATATTCATTACATCCGAACGTTGAACGAGGATAACGTACATATTATTATATTATTTAGTGTTGCCATATCAGAAAAACGTTAGGATATTATGCGAAACGTCCGTTTCAATAATAATATATAATATTTAACAACCTATTATTGCTGTTAAAAAAAAAAACTCATGATCTAAATGTTGAAAATTTACATATAATAATAGTAGATATACTGCAGCTAATCTAGCGACCGACGTAAATAAAATTTAATATGTAACGAAAAAATACGATTTATTATATTACGATGTATTATTATATTAGCCCACCGCCGCCACCACGGCCTCGTACGTTTGCACTAAATAACGCACTTGCCATTTCCGCCACACTTTAATGGACGACTTTATATGATAGTATCATTATTCATTATTATCACTATACGTCTCGTCCTCGCGGCCTTAAGTCGCAATCCTATCCAAAACACGTCGTTACACAACACTCACACATAAATATATAGGTAGGTAATATACTATTAGGTATAAAACATACCTACTAAATCGTTAGGTATTATTGTTATTGTTTACTACGTCCGGGTATTAATTATTACATTATTATAAAAATAAAAGGTATATTATAATGTACCTTATTAACCTTTTAACTTTACTATACCAATATTAATATTTATAGAATTCATAGCTTGTATTATATTGATTAGTAACGTTACGGAACGTTTCGCAACATAGAGCTATAATATTAATAAATAATAAATAATAATAGGTAGTTCATAATCACGATCACGGTCTTATAAAATTACATCTCGCTTTATTTTATTATTAAGATAAACCATAATATTATTATTAATAAATAGTAAAGTATTAATAGTATAGTACTATAATAGTTACTAGTCTATTTTAAATAGATGACGAAGTAAATATTGCCCTATAAAAAAAAGTGTGGAATATACGTCTGTGATTGTTTATTTATGCATAAAATATATACAATTAATATACAATTTGAAATATTTGAAAATTTAAAATAATAATAATAATTTGAAAAATTGAAATTTAAAATATTAAATTACAAATTTGTGCACATTTATTAATTATTGTTATTACTATACGTACTTACTTGAATTATTATTAGTTTTATATTAATTTCATTTATAAAAATAATCATTTGATCATTTAGAATTATTCACGATCACAAGTCATATTTTTTTTTTAATTGCTTCAAACGTTTTCACTAGGTACAATAATTAATTTCGGACAACTACACTCTACTCTACATATCACAAGTGTTTTTATTTACATTTTTTTTTTTAATTTAACATAAGACATTAGTTATCCGTCTTGTTCTTGGCCACTGTCATCGTCAAAATCCTCATTGTCGAGTCAAGTCCGAGCCTCAAATTCTGATTTCACCAACGTTATTTTCGTTAAAAAAAATGACTGAGTCCAAAAAACAGGGGTGTCCGGTAAAGTATAAAAGTTCCCCATTATTACCTACCTTATATAGATATTCAATAGATAGACTGATAGATTTTGACGTGACATACATAAAATCCCTACACCTAAGTGGAAATACAGTCATGAAGGTAAATTATTTAAAACAATGTGTAGGTATAGGCGTAAGTATAGGTAGGTACCACATACGATATACCCACTTAATAACTTATTATACCTACTAATTTAAGTAATAACTATTTATACCCACTTAATTTCCATTGTTATTATATCATCAAATTGTCTTATTAATTTACTTTCAATGTACCTATTGAAACAAAATATCCATAATTCAAATTAAACTTTTTTCATAGCTACTGAGAATAAGGTAAGCTGCATGTTACACTGAGGTCTGAGGCCTATTTTCACGTTTTTCCCTACGCGGGAAATACCTATCTTATTATAGTGATGGTCAGTCAGTAACAAAATTTCAAGTTTTGAAGTTCTCCTTTTGAAGGGGTTTAAGCTAAGGGTTCAAATTTTCACAACCTCCTAAACTACTTAAACTTTTGTTTCAAATTTCAAAAGTCCATCTTAAGACAAAACAGAGATAATATGAGGGTTAGAAAACCTAGCCGAAGCTGTTCATGGAAAGATAAACTGGAATTGCTGGAATCTTGGACGGCGCACCACTGTGAGCTCAGTTAATACTGCATCTATGAGATAGGTACCTAGTCGAATTTTGTTATATTTACTGTGGTAAAAAATACTACAGTTGTAAATTCATCTACTAAATACTAAATATTTAGTTTGATAAGAGTAATGCATGATTACTTATAAACTTCAGCAAATGGTAGTTAATTTGCAATAAACATAAAAAATAGTAACAAATGTAAAATATAAGACATAACTTGAACAGAAAAAAATTTATATTTAAAAATTTCAATATAAATATATGAAAAAAATGTATAATACATTTGAATAAAAATATTCAAACTTCAGAGTAGGTATTTAAAATAATACAACAATCATCTGAACACTCACATTTAACACTAAAAAAAACAAATGAACCTATTGTGTAGTGTAAAATTATTAATTATAATTACATTAACAGGTATCTCAAGTCACTGCTATTAAATTTAGTTGTACAATGAAATTAATATCTACAACATTCCATCATCGATGAATCTATTGGTATTGTTGTTTTTATTTATGTTAACTACTGATGATTATTGATTTTTAATAGGAATAATTTAATAACTTACCATTGCTACCTGACAAACAAGTTGCACTGTAGTTTTAACACCATGCAAACAACATATTTATGGTACAAGGGTATAAATTGCCATACTCTCAAATTGAGATGTATACATACAATTTATTTACCAATCTTAATTTAATTATTATAGACAAAATCACATAATCCATGTTTAAATATATAATATTTAACACCAATAAAAAAAAAGAATACTATTGATTCTACAAACATGGTTTTAATAAAATATGGTTTTGGACAATAATTACATTGGCACCGAGCCCTTAATAAGTAATTAATTAAAAAACATACATAACTATGTAATTAAAAAAAATTATTTATTATAAGTTATTTTTAAAAATTGTACAATATCAATAAATAAAAAATGTTCGATAAGTAAGTTTTAAAACATAAAAGGAAATTCTAATATACCAGGATGTTCTTCTGCAGATACGAGATCAACAACAAGTCTGAAAAAAATAATTTATGATGATAAGTGATCAGTGATTATTATATATAATTACTATACAAAAAATATTTAAAAATGAATAAAACATAATTTATCAAAATCTATATAAAAAAATTAAAGCTTAAAATATTTTATCGGGGTCCATAATTAAGTATGAAAAACAATTAAAAAATTAAGATAGTAAAAATATTTTAACGAGTTATCTTTAAATTTCAACAATAATATATTTTTAATAAATTATAGCTAAAAAGTAAATAACATAATTTTTAGCCAACAACAAAAATAATTTATTCCTTAATTAAATAATTTATCTTCGAATTCAGTATCACTAAAGTATGCATACGAGTCAAAAAATATCCTATCGATTGTCATTTCATTTGAAAAGATTTGTAGTCCTAATTTAGAAGTTTATACACCTCATGTGTATGTATTTAAAAAAGTAAAATACTTGTAACACTATAATAATAAAAATATTATTTTATTTCAGATATGTTGTTCTGAAATGACAGCAAAATTATAGACAAAGAATGTTTTCAAAAAGTTAAAACTCTTCAAAATAACGAGTGTAAACACTTAAATGGATCACTTGGTATGTATATATTTATACTCAGTTTCTAAATTTAAATGTATGTAACTAAATAAATAGTTAATTATTCATCAACGACAATACATTTTTTTTTATCAATTATTGAAGTATATAATATAATTTGTTGAATATTTTAATATTTACTTGAGCGCTTTTCCACTGCCTGAATTTGAATTAAAACTTATTTCTTCAGGATGCGACATTAAATGGTCAATCAACCACTTCAATCTATGTCTTACTTGCTAAAAAATATAAAAATAAAAGGTAATTAATTATTGTATTAATTTGTCCGTGGTTAAAAAACCCAAATAAAAATTATTGATAAAATAGTCAGTTAATTATTGGGACTAACATAATCATGTAATCGATCACTCAACAATTAATTAAAATATTTAAAAAATAGATTTAAAATTATAATAAACTAATTTATCCAATACAATTCAATAATGTCACATAGTCATTAAATCTACAAAATCATTAATAATTCAAAATTTTAAAATCACCTTTATAAAATTTGCTGTTCTAGCACAACAGGTGAAATTTATTTGAGGGTTAAGACTAAATGTAACATAATCAGTTTTTTCACCAGTCGTCTTAAGATTTTTTGCAAACAGCACCACTGGGAATGGATAAATCATAGTGGTATCGTGCAAAAATATTGAAGTAGTCTTCAGTTTTGTGTGGTATAATAATAAAGGACTCTCATAGTAACTATCAATTGAATTCACAGACTTGGGATGAATTTCAACTTTTCCATCTTCAGCAGTAATGAATTTTGAAAATTTACGGCCATTTGTTTTAATTTTGGGGCTTTAAAATAATAATTATTAGCTTAAAAAATTTATATAACATACTGTTTTAAAAAATTATCTAATTGATTTTTTTTACTTACTTAGAAACAGCAATATTGGGACACAAACCAGCAGCTAGAACACACTTCAAAAGCTTAACATTGTTTGAATTCTGATTGTATTCAGAGTCGGTATAACTGGAAGTTTTAATGAATCCCAGATCACATAAATACTTAGCGTATTGAGATTTTAATTCATGCAACATATTCATTGTATTATACATAAGGAAATTTTCTCTACAAAATTCCCATGCTCTATTCTCTTGTTTCGCTAGTAAAAATTTACTCATTGCTCTTGTGACCATAAGGTGATCACTTTGATGTCCTTCATCCATATCTTTTTTTATTTCACGACATTGGTATTCCTTATTTGCCTGTATAATTAAAAATATTTTTGATATGTAGCGCATGTAAGTATAGGTAATACCAAATAATATAATTAATAAATTACTTACTGGCATAACAAAAGGATCTTTAAAATTTAAACTAGCAGCAATTGTCATTATTGGACTCAGGCAACTAAACATTGCGCCTAGAATTATCATTTTACCTTCAAGTGGCCCAATTGGCAATTTTGCTAGATGAAACCCTAATGGAGTAAGATTTTCTTTTTCATCCAAAGCATTCAAGTCTATCAATAGCTAAAAAATAAATATTTTAAAGTATGTTAACTAATGTAAAATAAACCATTACATACTTTTAAAGCTACTTCAAGAGCTTTGGTTTCAGGTGGATTCATAACTTTCTCCAAAAACGGGGTTACCATACCAACTTGTAATATTTTAGCTTGAAGTATTACTTCTTCCAAGCTTGTCCGCATCATCTCAGGTAGTACATAATCATTAAATGATCTTTCGCGTCCTCTTGTATACAAATGATAACAAATACCAGGCCTTACACGACCCGCTCTACCCCGACGTTGTCTAGAGTTAGCTAAGCTCACCCATTCTTCATTGAGGGTACCAATGTTATTTTCAGCATCAAATCCTTTTAACTTCATCCGGCCATTATTAATTACATAAACTACATCATCTATGGTAACTGAGGTTTCTGCTATGTTTGTGGATAATATGATCTTACGAACACCTATTATAATGCAAACATTAAACAAAAATGTATTTAAACAATTTTAATATTTAATGCTTACCTCGAGGTGGTGATTCAAAAACAGATTTTTGAGATACAGTTGGTAACATGGAGTGCAAAGGAATTAGTATATATCGAGCTACAAAAAAAGAAGAATATGTATAAACAAATATAAAAAAATATATGAAATTCTACATTTATATAATATACTTTACATGTATTTCCAAAGCCTTTATCTTTTAAAATTTTTGTCAGTTTTGATATTTGATCCCATCCAGATAGAAAAACAAGTATAGCTCCATCATCTTTATTATTACAAATGTAATATATGATTTCTAAAATCAATTCATAATCTGTATCTTCAGACATAGGATTTTCCAACCAATTCAATATTGCTAAAGGATATTTTTTGAATCTTCTCATTTCACTGTAAAACATTTTATTTTTTGAATATTAACATTGATTATTTCTCAACAATATAATACACTTATTTATGTATATTCTACATGTATACTTACTTCACATAAGGAATTACAAATTCAGTAAATGGATCACCAGGTTTTATTTTGCGAGATCTTTGGGTTGGTTTTTTAGGAAAATATCTAAACCTGTAGTCAGCAGAAATTGTTTAAGAAATAAATATAATTATTAAATATTAGCAATCACACAAAATTTGAACAAACCTATTTAATGTATAAATGTCTTCAAGGTAAAGTTCTTCAACTGGATATGTGAACCCAGGTATATTCAAAGATGGGCAGTCATTGTAATACTTCGAAAATGCTGCAGCATTTAATGTTGCACTCATTAATATAACTTTAATATCAGGTCTCTAAATTAACAATAGAAAAAGAATTAATACAATTTAAACAAAAACTGTGCATATGTGTGTAATTACAACAGGTATGATGCTCTTGAGAATAGTTAATGTAAAATCACTAATGGTGTCACGTTCATGTATTTCATCAATAATAATATGCGAGTAATAATTTAAAGCTGAATCTCTTTGGATATGTTGAAGTAAAATACCAGTAGTACAAAACAATATAGATCCAAATTCACGACCCAGTTTCCTAAAATATAATATATTATTTAAGAAATTAAGTTATTTTCTATTTACTAATATTATAACTACCTAACTACCTTGAAGAATAAATCATTTTTAATAAATTAATACATCTGTATTATTTAGTATACCCAAGCTTATACAAATACATTAAAATAGACCTTATAAAATGTATCATACCTTTCGAGCCTAATTTGATAACCAACACTTGCTTCTCCGATACGCTCAGCTCTTTCATCAGCGACACGTTCAGCCACTGATATAGCACTGATTCTTCTTGGTTGAGTACAAACAATTCTACATGTTGAACCACGGCCTGACATAATAGCATCATCAAGAATAAATTGTGCCATTTGGGTAGTTTTACCACAACCTACAAATAATTTATTTATAAAATATAAAACTATTTATGTATAAATACATAATCAGTGTCAGCTTGGCTCAACAAAAGCCCATGGATCAGTTTTTTAAGGAGCCCAATAATAAAATACAAAAGCTCAAAAAAAATTACATAACATTTTGTTAAAACAATTTTTCTTTACCCTGGACTCCAAAAATTCTCAAGACTGCCCTGGGCTGAATAAAGAAAAATTGCACCTAAACATTATGTACGGTTTAATATTTTCATAAATACTTTACGAGGTCCTTAAACCCTATTATAGAGCAGGAACATGTCAATCAAATAAAAATGGAGGGGTCCCAACCACGTTTGCGGCCTATTTGCCTTGGCCAGGCCAACACTGTATATAATTATATTTAATAGAAGTATTGATAGTTATTAATTATAATAATAATAACCTGTTTCACCACTTATCAATATAACTTGATTCATACGGATGAGTTCTAAAATTTCATTTTTTTTACTATACGAAGGCAGTTTTTTTCTGATTTCACACATAGATCTATATTTAGTACTTTTACGTTTATTTTCAAGTTCATTTCTTAAAAATGCATTTTTGGATTCATCATTTTGAAGTTTCTAAAAAGATATAATTATAGATTATTATTATTATTTTTTTTTTTTATCAACAATAAGTATAACCAAAGAATAAATGTCGACCTACAGCAGCCATACAACATGCCGAGTTTATGACATTTCTATTTAGGAAAAGTTTGGAGTGGGTGGAACACATCTGGCAAGCAAAGGACTCACTAATTAACAAAATCCCAGGAGAAAAAAACCAAGAGGCAGGCCTCAGCAGAGATAGCTCAATACTGTTGAAAACTGAAAGATATTTGAAGAAAATCAATCTGTTGCTGGATACGTGAGCGACGTTGGATAGAGAAAGGTAGACAGCATGTTGGAAGCAACGATGGTCTTAAATGGACCGCTATAAGGCTAAGAAGAAGAAGTAAATATATATATTTATAATACTATGTTATATTAACATATTATAATATATGAGCATTGTTTTTAATATTAAAAAGTATAATATTCATAAGTTAAGTAAATTTAATGTTTTTCATAAATAACTCAACAAGTTTTAATAACTGGTACTATTAAAGTTCTTAAGAGGACTCTACACCCAAATGCAATATATCCATTTTACAATCTTAAAACATAGCAAATTGTAAGTTCTGAAATCTGAAAAGTTGATTTAACTTGTTATGTTTAATTAATATTAGATTGTATAACCTATTATAAAATTTAAAAGTAAAAATATTATCTTGTGACTCTCATAGGTGGTTTTTCTTTTTCAGTTTTAAAAAAAGTTATGAGCATCTTAAAATTAAAATATAAAAAAAACCTTCAAGTTACTATACTCCATTCACGCTAAGGAACCTCAGGGGCCGATTTAAATGCAGGGGCATGGCTTAACAACACAGGTGGTTGAAACGGTAGGGGTGACAAACAGGTGTTGCCTGACCACTGTTTTATGAAATTCGGTCAATGCTGAGGTTCCCTTTTAATGAAATGGAGTATAGACTATATTCTTAATCGTTAATTTGATAAGTTTTATTTTCTTTTTATTCACTACTATTGTTACACTCTAAGAGTTAAATGGATTATTCAGAGGGCACAATTTGCTACCTTAACTACTAGTAAAACAGAAATAATGCATGCGGATGTAATTTCCTCTAAAGTAACCATGTAAGTAACTACTACTTCTAATACTATATACCATTACTAGATCATATTATGAAGCTATGCATTATAGTTGGAACAAATAATTATTTTATCTTCTTTAATAGGTTTAGATTTTAAAAAACATTAATAAGTTGAGTAATGATGTAAATGTTTTTATTATGTACTGTATTGAGAATCAGGGGTCGACCACCTGCACCTTTTGTGGACCACATAATACTTTTATAATTTATATAAAAATAAAAATAATCCATAAGGAGAATATTATTGGACTTGTAATCTATGATGATGTAAAACCAGTAATTCATAAATCATTAGTATTCATTACCTTTATGCACAATACTCTACATTTTTTGGTATAATGTTTAACTGTAAACTGCAATTTGTTGATCATGTTTTTCCTACAAAATTAAAAATTATGCTTACTTATGATGCACAAAGATATGTTTACAATTATCGATAACGATTTACCTACGATGATACTACTTAGATCATTTATTGACAAATGTTTTTGGAATTGTAGACATTAAAAAAAAGTTTTCATACTTTATGAACAAACTATAAGTTATTAAATAACTCAAAAAAGTATTGCTCAACATTCTGTGCTATTGATTTACTGTCAAAACTTATTAAATATAAAATTGAAACTGTTATGAAATGATATTGAATATCTATGTACTTTCAATAAATTAGTCACATCGATATCAGTAAAATTGGTTTGATATCAAAATACGATATTTTTGTATGTTTTTGGCTCTAATAATTAGGTAACCGACCCCTAGCTCTATACCATTAAATTAAAATGAATTTCATTGTTATGGTAAAGAGTAAAAAAATTATATAGAATATACTAAGTCTGTAGATGTTTGACAAATTATAATGTAGAAAGAAGCACATTTTGCAGCAATCAGGAATAGGATATATTTTGTGTAATCAAATGGATTCTGGCAACTAATAGGTTAATTAAAACTTAAAAACTTTGAACATACCATATTACTTTGAATAGATGCAACAAGATTTTCTTCCATAGATCCAGTAATTTTATCTAAAAATTTTCTTTTGAAACTTGAATCTTCCAGTTTTTTATATCTATCTATTATGTACTCGGCGTTTTCATCTACATCTTCATCTTTTAAAGTCAAAAGATTTAAAGCTCTATAACTTCATTAATTCATAAGTAACAAAAATTAAAATATTATTAACACAAAATATGTAAAGCACTAAGTAAGCTTACTTATGATTTCTATAATCTTTTGTATTCAATTTGGAATTTGGTATAACACATGGGATTGGTTTAATGTTTTCATCGGGAATCGGCAATTCTTCTTCAAGTTGTTGAAACTGCATTTCCATACGACCAATTCCTTCAATTCTTAGCTTAATAAACTAAAAAATAATAATTTTATATAGCAAAACTTAAGCTTTAAAATTTTGATGATTTTTAATAAAACTTACACATTTTCCGAGTTCTTTTTGTTGTTCTTTCTTTTTGGATTTCTGCCATAATCGATTTTGTTCCTTATGCCACATGTCTAATTCACGACCTCTTAAATGAGAAGGTGGCTTAACTTTAGGTCTAGTCATATCAAGCATTTCTTCATCCTCTCGCATACTTGCTTGTTTACGAGCATGCCACAAGCCTTTAATAATTAATAAACATCATATCAAATTAATGCAATACATCAGCGGTTCTTAACCTGAGGTCTGTAGCCCCCTGTGTGTCTGCAATACTCATGTCGTAGTTCCAAGGCAACCTTAACACCTAACATAAGTCAACATGGGACATAATGAGAAAATTGTTGGGGGATCCGTGATTTCTAAAAATCTTTCATCGGGGGTTCGTGTTCCACATAAGGTTAAGAACCGCAGCAATACATAATTGTAACATAATAATTATAGGTAGTCCAGTTAAACTATATAATACCAATATCTCGTCCTTTTAAATGAGGTGGATGAGATGATCTTGATTTTTGTTTATCATTCATATTTGATGGTCCCCCATTATCCAAAAAAAAGTCATCATCGTCGCGATTACTCTTAGATGAAGATGATTTAGACTGCTGCCTAGGTCCTTTATTTTTGTCTAAAATATTAAATTATAAATTATAACACTTATAAATATATATATTTTAAAAGCAGCTATATTTTATATTATCTTTATTACTTATATTATTTTTCATTGCCATAACTAAAAATAATTTGTATGGATTATTAAAAGTTTAAAAATAATAATTCATTATTTCTGTGATAAGACTATTACCTATCATGCACAGGAATATTTTGTATAAAAACAATCTAGATAAATATAGAATAAGTTAATGTTCAAAATGGAAAAATCTATATATAATTTTCATACTATATACTGAATGCAATGGATATATTTCGAAAAATAATAATTCAAAATTAAAAAAAATTGGAATCAATACTAGGATTAACATTAACACAAATTGAAATATTACCTTTGGGCCCAGTCTGCTTGTTAATTCTAAAAGGTTTCATTGGCGGCATGGTGATGAAGACGTTTAAGTAGATTTTTATTTTATAATATAAGTTATTTTAATAATACTATCACATTTTCTGGTTAAATCAGAGAACTATTAAAATACACTTTAAACTCTAAGAATTTTTAAAAACGTTCCACCAATAATTTAAAGTCAAACAAACTGTATTAGTTTAATATAAATTATAATGTGTATATATTCATAGCATGAGTATTGAGTACCTATAATAAAAAATTATTATAAACTAAACTGTAGACACACGGTAAAGAGCATTTAGTCATGGTAAAGAGATTAAAAAATGGTCTTTTATAAAATATGTACGAACAACGTTATCAATAATTATTACTATCATAATTCGGCCGATATCATACGGTGTCGACAATTTATATTATCGACGATAAATTGCAATCGGGATGACCACTACACCGTGCGCAAATAAAAATTAAATTATATTTTACAATTTATTATTAATCAATTATTGCCTGTACACAATTAATGCACAAAGAGAATTTGCCACAAGTCAGGAATATCAAAATAACGAGAATAACCAGAATGAGAACAAAAGACTAGAAGAGGATTTGACATAATATTCTAATATCAACTATCAACTTCACCCTGCGCAAACGTGTTTCAAAACGCACTACTGACGGGGACATAATATATTGTTCCGCAAAACACGTGTTCCAATGGACTTTTGTTCCACAAAATACATGTTCCAAACGTGGAACAAGTACTTTGTGGAACAAAAGTCCATTGAAACAAATTTTTTGCGGAACTAAGATCTTTCGGAACAAATATTTTGTGGAAAAAAATCTCTCGGAACAATTATTTTGTGCATCTTAAAAAACATGGATCATCATTTTATTGGAACAAAAGTAATTTTTTTTGGATCACTACCTTTTGTTCCAAAATATTTTTGTACCACAATATATTTGTTCCAAAAAAATTTGAGATCCAAATTTTAACTTTTGTTCCACATAATATTTGTTCCGTTGGACGATTGGACTTTTGCTCCACATCCCGATGAATCTTTGTTCCAGAAAACATTTGTGCCAATAAACTTTGTTCCATGAATATTTGTTCTACAAAACACTTATTCCAAATGTGGATTTGAAACATTTAGAATATAGACATTTAGAAATATTTATTTTATTAATTTACAAATAAAAATATGTATTAATTATATGAAAATTCATAATATTACATTTTACATCATTTAATTAACAAATAAAAAAAAAATGCCTTAGTATATTAATCATAATATTATATTTAACACTGTAATCTTAGTAATATATTATATTATAATACGTATTATCATGACGTTTTAGATGTAAACAACAGCGTTTACTAGACTTCATTTTCTAAGACAGTTTCTTCGATAAATCTGGATTCGAAATAAAATATTGTATTTTTCAGTTAAAACAGTTTCAAAGTACCCTAAATGATTTAGTAATACTGTACCTTCAAAGTTTTAACTATTGAAAACAATTTACACCTCCGATTTAATTCGTAGAAGACGAATAGCCAATAGGTACGCATGCGATCGACAAAATAGTTTAATTATATAGAAACTAATATTAGTAACAATAGCATATTAGAATTATAGAATATTGTATACAATTTCAACTTATTTTAATTCCAACTTTTCAAAATTGTAATATTCTGGAAGTATAGGTTCTATCAACTAGGACGATAACACTTTTAGATTGAATATCTCTGAGGTTTTGGGTTTTGGGCTTTGGGCCCATCTAGGAGAAAGCTCGTATACAAGCTGTTACAACACAAAATAAATATCAACATACAAATTAGGCGTGCTCACAAAGATAGATGGGTGGGCTCTTGTTGCCTGTGGCCTATTCTGTTGCATATTCAAAGACTGGTCGAGCCATAATACTGAAGACTAATAACTAACCTGCAGAAAGGATCTAAATATGTAACAATTATTACAAGCTGTAGTTTAGAACGAATTTACTTTTTCTATACAAACTGGCAATCGGTGAGAACAATTTATTTTAGAGACTATTCTGCGTATTGTTCAAATGAAATATACAAATGAATATATTAAACACTTACAATTGGGATTGTTCCAGCAGGTCAGCGAATCAGTTCAGAAACTGTTTAGAACCGTTTTGTGTCATCTCGAATTAGCTCTAATGTTCAATTGTCTGTTGGAACAATTTTTTTTACTATTTGACAGCAAGAACAAACTGATGACATGCATGTATATTGTACATTATTAAATAATTTATGAAGTTGAAAACTTAATCCTAGAAGACGCCATCGGCTTGTGTTGTATAATGCATCATATAATTTTAATATGTTTAACTCATTTACCTATGATGTTTTCGATTTGCACTTTAAATTTTTTTAATTCATTTTTTTAACTACCCACTTTATAGTTTATTAATTTTTTTGTATTTAAAATGTTAAATGTATAAAAATTGTTTGATACTTCTATTGAAAAGTTAATGAAAAAAACACTATTTTTATAATATAGTAGACTTAAAATAGTGAATAGATTAGGTATTTTATTAGATTATTAATGTATATTAATATTAATAACATGCAGTATTAAAGGTGTTTTGTATAGGCAATTTTACTGCAATTCAATATTTCTACGATTCTTTCGTAAACCATTAAGGCTTGGTTCGTCTGTTCGAGGCATTGGCGCATTGAATATACGAAAATGTTGTACTCTTGCTAAATAGTTTACCGAATAGCCTTCTAACATTTGGAATAGTTTTAGGAAAACATTTTTGACTCAATTATTCAGGTGTAAATGGTGTGTTATAAAATGTGAATTTTTCAAAAAAAAGGCGGGAAATTTTGTATTGTCAATTTTCCTAACTTTTGGATCGATACCGGAATTTTTTCAGAACAGAAATGTAATCTAGAGAAGTGACTACGTCAATTCTCGACGATTTCAAGACGATACGAGCAATATTGAAGTGTTTAGGTTTTAAATATATTACGAATTCGAAGAATCAAAAAGAAAACTCAAATTCTTCAATATAAATTCTATCCTTACGAAATCTTCAAGGATCGAAGCCGAAGGACCCCTTGATCAACTTCTAGTTCGTAAATTTGTTTTAACTCAATTTCAAGACGATAAGATCATTATTGAAGAAGTCGATATTTTGATTATTACAATTTATGTAAAATTGACTGAAAATATTAAATCTCTAATCAAAAGCATTTATGAAATGTACCAAATGTATATAACCAACTGGATAATGATTGAGGCACACACAATGATTGAATGATACTTGCTGAAAGTTAATGGGCATTACATTATCATATTCGCATAATTATAAGTATAACCTAACTTACCTATCCTGAATTGCATAATAACAACAATAAATAGGTATTAGATACCTATGTTAATCTTGAATCCAATAATATAAGTATAACTGTAGTGTGTATTAAATACTATACCTTGTGGGCTGTGGGTTGTGTTGTACCTTACTATATAGTTCAAATTATAAATTACACTTTAATACTAATTACTAATCCTAGTTATTATACTGTTGTGATCAGTGATCTGCACCATTATTGCCATTTTGTGAGTTCTTAAAGGAGTGTCTTGTATCTTGTTTATGTTTTATTTTGTATTCTCAGTGTCAGTGTTCGAGATATCATGTATTAAGTACCAATATAATACCAATAACGGTGCATTTTTATTTTTACTGTACGTTACATTAATCTTTTTACAATTTATCAAGTAATAAAATATATAAAATGAGTCAATTGAGTGTCAAAATAAAAACATTGTTTGCATACCTACCTACTAGCATTGTTATGTGCTAGTAGTTGCGTAGGTACTTGGGTCCTAAATATGCCTAACCACAAAAAAAGAATGAATAGTAATTACTATCATAAATTATAATATTCTATAACAGAATTAATAATCATTACTTATGTACATACTATGTACATATACCCTATGTAACTTACGTACTATACTATACTATATATACTATACTTTTTATAGGTATTGAACCATGGTAATTTTATTACCTATTTTATTAATGTTTAATTCTAATGTATTCGTGTCATAACAATACAAATTACAGAGGGTTATTGGTTTATTTTATTTTGTATGGTTTTAAAAATAATAATTTTTCGAAAGTAACACCAAACAATATGTTTCTGATGGGGTTATTACAACGTACAAGCTGATGTTGAATCGAATAAAAGGTTTTTTCACCATACCTCATTACCTCTATAGTATATGGTTGCCAAACGACCATTAAGTACCTACGACCTACCTACTAACCTACTTGACGTGAGTATAATACTAGCCGTTAAAACATTAATGTTTCAAAGTATTGCTTGAAACCTATCGATGCACACCTTCATTTTCTTCCTAAATAAAACATTTATTGAAATTCTAATTTTTAGGATTTTTATGTATACCTAAAGACCATACTTTCAAATTTCTGTTATTTTTGGTACCTACTTTTTAAGTAATGTCCTGTGAGGTACAAACTTCTATTTTACAAATGAAAACCTATTTTTTTTACTGAAAATTATTTATTGGACGATTTGTTTGAAAGTTTATACATATCTAGTTCAAAATTCTTATCAATAGTTTTTGAGTTATTAAAATCATTATACTAACTACTACGGATAATAATCCTTAAATATGGCTTTACAAAAATATATAAAGTAATGTAACATTACTTAATAGATGTAGAAATGTAGTGTTTATTAAACATTGACCAATTAAAATCATCTAATCCCCCTAGTTACATAACCCATGACCATTGATATAATACTCAAAAGTCAAAGTTATGTCATTCAAAAACTACTCACTTGAATTTTGATCAAAATTCACAACAAAAATGTCTACCAAATAATAAATAGTGAATAAGGTGGTTCCTATTTGAAAAACAGAAATTTGTATTATTACAGGATCATTTTTGAGTGGTAGTAATTTCAAGTTTTCAAAATATGGTCTTTAAGTGTTTTTAAAAATTCTAAAAATCAGAAATTTGAATACATGCATAATTTAAGCATACAAATAGAGTAAGCATGCCTGAAAAAATACTCTGTAAATAGATTATTTTATTATATAACTATAACATTGTTTATATAATATATTAGGTACCTACCTAGTTTTGGATTACTAAACATAAGTTTAGATCACCCTTAATTCCTGTTGTTACAATTTTGTAATAGGATATTTAATCACAATATTGATTTTAAGATAATTAAGTACTATATATAGATAATACCTGACAAAACATAAGGTAACCAGTCCAGTTAAGAACTAGTGGAACTTCATATTTCATCCATAAATTCAGTATTATTAATTTATTCTCCAAAATATATGGATAAATTAATTACTTGGATCTGTTCACTTTATAATAAACACATATTTAAATTTAATAGAATACTTGATCAAACCAATTTTAGCAAAATTAATTTATTTCAAAAAGTTGTAATATACCGGTAATTGAACAGTTTTATCTAATATTTGAATATTTCAAACCCAGTCGGTACTTGAAGACCAATAAGTAATGATAAACTAATTAGCTATATTGGAAAACAATACAAATTTATTACTTAATAGATTTTTAAATGTTTTTAGTTACCACCCAGGTAACAGTAGAAGGTGAGTACTGAGTAATATACTTATGTCACATGTTAATAATTAGTTAAATGCAACAATTTAAAAATATTTAAAACAAAACAGGATTTAATACAAAACAATAAAAAAACAAAATGGGTACTTAATATCTACTACCACCCTAGGTGGTACAAGGAAAATATAATACATGTCACTTGATACAATTAAGAAATTAGTTGAATAGAACAGTTTTTAAATTTTTTAAACAAATTACAATTTAATATAAAACAATAAAAATAAATACTTACTACATAATACATAATACCACTGAGGTAATATTATAAAGAAAATATGATATCTGCATCATTTATTTAACAATTACAAATATGACTCAGTACAAACAATTTAAATAAATTATGAATAATTATAACTTAAATATAATACATTAATATTGATTAAATTATAGTGTAATGGCTTTCTTCATGGCTGCGCATGTGGTCCACAATTTACCTTTGAACATATCCATCATTACGGAGACCGTTAGTTCTCAAAAACATCAAGAAGTCCTATTGTTCATTAAGATGCTGGACATTTTGTGCAATTAGATGAGTTGCAATAACTCATTCAGATCTAGATATGCCATCTCTAAGTGACTCTAACCTAATAAAATTAATAATTTAAATTAATTAAAACAAATTAAGTATGTTAACCATTTACCCTGAGATTGTTTCATACTTGATTAAACTCAACTGAAAACTGGAATGGGTGAGTGGACATACCAAGGTGTTAATTGTAAAAACCAAAAAAAAAATAGAATGAACTACCTATTATGAATATGGATAATTAATAGATAGAAAACATATTTAATATACATCACAATTTAAAGTTTAAAGCAATTTAAAAGTTCCAGGTCTCAAGCATTTAATTTACATTATTTTGTCTGTCATATAAATATGATATGAGATTAGTTGACTTTAGCTCTATCAACCAATGGATATAATAAGAAAAACATACTGGGTGACAAAACATACAAAATTCTGTGTTCTAAAGAGAAACAGCTTTTTTTTATAGCCATTTTATAGTCATTCAACAAATTGAAGTAAATAAGTAGAGAGGATTAATATCCAATTCCGTAATGAAATAAGCAAGAGCACAGTACATGTAAATCAAATACGACTACGTAAGATTACTTTATTGAAAAGGGTCTTCAAACCATGTTCGTTGTTCATTATGGGCCCGACCGAAGTCAGGCATCTTAAAAAATTAATATTTCTAGACTCCTTTGAGTGCTCCCCTCCACGGAAATCTTTAGTAAAAGGCGAAAGATTTTTTCGTATTGAAAGGGAACCGGAGTTGGTTGACAATTAGTTTTGAGAAGCATAAGTATACTTTACATGCAGCATAACATTATGAGAACTCTCAGAATATGCATAACCAAAATACATTATATTTGGTATAAGTAAAAAAGTGATTAAAGCATATATCACTTCGTTGTATTATTAACACATATTGCATATTCGAATGTAAGATGTCTATTACTTATGAAGAAAAAATCATTGCATTTTTAATAAAAATGTTCATTTCTCTAAAGACCATGTGTTTCCACGCCATCTACCGGATATATAGTTGACTATTGTATCTACTGCAAGAAGTCTACTTTAATGTTGTTTTTGTCCGCTTCAATAGAAACATTCAAACCGCTAACGTATTATAGGTGTGTCTGTGATTCAAACATACTAAATAAATAAGAGAACTAGAGAAGTATCTAGTTGTTCAGCGATTAAGTCTTAAACTCTCTGTTTTCTCAAATAAATAATAATGTATTATATTCATGATCTTTCTATGTAATATTTTTATTCTTCATATTGTCAGTAAAATGAGCCATATTATGTATTTATGTAGGACACTACAATTATTAATAAAAATATGTTAGGTAGGTACCTTTGTACTATATTATAGCCTATAGATATTATTTAATATAGTATATTTAACCAACTGAGAACTAAAATATGTGACATTCCATTTAACTAGACTCCTAATTAAAAACGTTAAGAGATAATGTAATTAAATTTGAAAATCTTTATAATTTATACTTCCATAATATTATATAGGTTCTGCAGTGTACTATAATAGTAAAACAGTTCAAAATACTCATTATGAATAAATTCAATTATAGTCTAGGTAGGTATAGTATCTAATCAAATAATATATTAATGATAATTTGATATCAATATCACATAGAAAATATTAAAATTCTTTCACAGATGAGAAATAAAGAATGCAGTTTAAAGAAAAAGCAAGTCTCAAGCACAATAAAAATAAAGTTTTTTTAAAATTAAAAATGTCATTAAAGTAGGACCAAACAAGCAAATTTAGAAATAATATTCATCCAATGTACATAATATAATATAATTAAAAAAAAATCTAATCTAAGCTTGTACATAAATGTTGTATACAAATGTGGGAAAACAATAGCGTTAGTTGCTGAATTATTATTTTTATTTTTTGACATCAAAAACATACATTTAATTCTATTAGAGCAGAAGTTAGCACTTTATATTCCAAATATAGTGTTGCTGTCTATAGTCTGTTAAAATATTAATTTTAACCATTTTTAGTATACTTAATCCTGTACTTTATAAAATAGGTACTTATATAAATAGGTATTAATGTATTTATATTAATTACAAATTAATTTAGTATTATATTAGTAAGACATATTTGTAGACTAAATTATCAAAGCTAACACACATTATAACACAATTATACATAATTAAACACATCACAACAAGATTTTAAAAATAAAAAATTATATTATGTTTTAAAATATATTGATACACTGATCAACAAATAGTTATTTATCATAACATTTATAAACAATCACAGAGGATTTAACAAATTAATACTGGCCCCTTAAACATTATTTAGTAACTTACACTTCCAACTCGCTAGTCGCTACCATTCATATTTCCATTGAAATCTACCAAAATGGTATTATTTAAATTGTTCAGTTAGGAGATTTTTTTTCTTCATTTGGTTAATTTAATCTGCCATAGATGAAAGTCTTTTTGCGGAGTCTGCTTACTTTTAAATTTAAATATTTAATTTTCTTCATCATTGAATACTTTGATACTGAGCTTTTCTCAGAGGCAAAATCTGGAATAGTTCTATCGCCTAAAAAATATTTCCGCGGCTTTCGGTTAGGAGTATCTAAAATCAAACAATTTTAAAGGTTTGTATAAAAGATAATTATAAAAAATAAACCAATTTTGTTACAAAATTTAACTTTATAGTGAACCTACTATAAAACTTAGGTTAGAATACTATCTAGATTCTACAATATCTTATTGGGATTTATTTGATATTTAGCTTTAAAGCAAGATACGATAATTTATACTTATAATATATTACATATTTAAAACTCTCTTAAAAATTAAATATCAATAAAAGCCTATGCTATGCCATAAACTACTCTTTGATAGATACCTTTAAGTTTTATAATAGGTTAATCCATTCCATTATAGGTTTTTTTAACAACCATTCATTTGAAAAGTGTCCATTTCACTGTTTTATGTTGAAGCAGGCTGCTCGCAAATTTGGTATGTCAGTAACTCGGGCATTTTACTCAAGGACCTGCAATTTTTAGTTATACTTTAAAATATTCACTTAAATATCATTATATACACTAACATATGTTGATTCAAAAGATTCTTTTCATCATTTTTCAAACTTTGTGGGAACTAAATTTGGTTTTAAAATGTTCAGTTAAGTTTCAGCTTTGAAATAATCTTTGTCAAAATGGAGTGCACAAAGTTTCCTAAAAGGCAAAAAATCTTCTTTAGAAAAAATACTAGCTATAAGCCATAAAGATCGTTTGGATTAATCTTTGGGAAACCTAAACAATCAATAGAAATTGAAATTTAATTTAAAAAAAGTTAAAATATTAAGTAAGTATTTTAAATATAATATGTAATACAATTCTTGGATTTATTTGTTTAATGTCACAGATAAGACTTAACCAATAAATTCTAATTTATAATCGCCCAAAATAATTGTTGATCATCTGAGCTCTTTGAGTAACCCCGTTTACATCATCTTCATATTATTGCTCGTCAAACCCATTTATGTTGTTAGCACATTTAATCTATTCTGTGGTTAGCATCTGAAACAAGGTTTTGTATACATTATGAAAATAATTGGAAAAATAATGATGTTATATTGGAAAACTCAATTGTGTATCTTACTATAAATCAATAATTTAAAATCTAAGTTTTCTTCTGTATCCAAATTTGTTGTTGATTCTTTAAACACGATTGCAATGTTATTTAGAGTACATGTGGACCTCAATACAGCCATGATGGTGTCCATATTTTTTAATCGGATTCTGTATCGACCGGCGATAACATGATCAATAAGCGGCGTACATTTTAGACAAACGAACAATTTCAACGGCAAACAAGATCGAATTTTTCAAAAAGCACGCAGTACCGTCATGTTCGAAAGCGGTGAAGCGAGTGCTCAGCTAGTTGCTAGCCGCTGGCCGTTGCTCGTACTTCATGAATCGCAATGTCGTCTTGGTGAATGGTGGGGTGGGAAAATGGGAAAAACGTCTCCCAAAAACCGTTACAAAACACAGCAATAAAATGCAAAAAAAACCTGGAATTAATAAATTCAAAATTTATTTTGTATTTTAAGGTGGTGCATTTATGATTACTGAATTCGGTATTGAAAAACTTGAACTTATTTGAGGTTGGCTGGGTTTTTTAGAGATAGGTTTCCCAGTTTCCGAAGTTCTCATTAGTTTTTTCCAAATGTTGTCATAAACTGCCAAAAAAAAAAACAGTTATATTGAATTTGTAAGAAATTGATTTTAGTTATTTACTATTTAGTTGCAACTCCAAAAATAATTGTGCTACCTTAAGACTTAACTTATATTATTGTAGTGTCACCAATGGGTAGCTTCTTCCCTCAAAAAATTCATATGTAAATACCATTATGCACATTTGTTTATTGTTCTAGTTAAGAACAGATTGTAAATTTCTTGTAAAAATAAAAAAAAAAAACGTATATTTTTAACAATTACTAATTCATCTTTGGTTTCAAATTTAAAACAATCTTTAGCTCTATACTTAGAAGAAGCAGATGGGTCCAAAAGAAGCATGCATTTGGCTGCAGGAAAAACATTGAAGGGCAACAAAAAAAGTCAATAATGTTTTAATATAATAAATAGTTATATATTAAGTTCAATAAATATGATGTATACTTATACAATGGTGTATAATGTATATCAGAATTATATTATATATACCTACCCATCATAGTTATGCTTACCAAATTTCATAACTATATCAATAATACTGAAAAAGAGGCAGCAAATTTATGTTTGCTCACATAGTATACAATATTGTCCCTTTATATGGGCTATACCGTGAGTACATTATTATCTTATTCAAAGAGAAAAGAATACCCATTTTATTATGTGCTGGAAATCCCCTATGTAGAACTTTATATTCCTTCAATTAATAGTGTTTTTATTTGATGAATAAACAATAGTAAGTATATTAGTACCTATGTAGTATGTACGTATGGTATGTTGACGGTCCCTAAACGTGTCAGTGTGTTAAAATAGTTTTTCATAACCTGCCAACCTGGAGTAAATTCTGAAGACCAATAAAGCTAGTGAAATTATAGGGTTAACTATTTCTCTTCTTTTTCAAGTTATACAAACTAATTACAGCAAATGCCAAATTGTATTAATTAAAGTTCAATTAATTTGAAAATTGGTCTACTTTTAAAAATATACAAATAAATAATAAATACTGGACAGATTAATTCAGTTAATACATTTTAAAAACGAGATTGTCACACAACACAATTTAACCTTAGACAACTAAAAAAAAAATTATTATTTGAAATGTTAGGAATGCAAATTTATTTTATTTTATTTTTGTAATACAAGAAAACCAAATTATTTAAAACATTCATTGCTATTACATTTATTTTGATAATTTAAAAGAAAAATATGTAGGAACAAAACAAGGAGAATTCCCAATCTGCACAACAAATAAACAAACTGTGTATCAATAGAAAAAGTTTTGAAATAATAGTGTTACATTTGTGCTGAAATCCAGGCTGAAATAAAAATTAAATCGAATGAGTCAGTGACTTATGCATTTTTTTTTGAATTTATAGTGTTTACACACATATTTAATTAAATGTTACAAAATATAATTTTGTTAATTTTTTTATTAACTATAAAATGTGTTGAATGTATACAAATTATAAGAATATACAATATAAGAACGTGTAGGTAACATTATGATGTAAAAGTGTAGAGTATATCTTCCAGTTGATAAATATTTGTTGTGATTTAAATATGGAATTATTAATATTTATTATTCATGTAATTATGTAAGGTGTATGAATAATTATTACTTAACAAACTCCGTTCAAAATTGTTTTACTTTTACAGTTTTATATGAAAGTATTTCAAAATAATAATATTAATCGTCACATTTAAGTTTAATGTATGGATTTTACAGATATTAATTGTTATTTAAATAAACCAAAAACCACGTTTATATTAAATCTATTCTGTGATATTGTAATTTGTAGGTATGAAATCATAGGCGCAAGTAAAGCGTTTGAGATTTGGGAGGAGGGGGCTAAACATATTGATGTATAGAGATAGATATTGTCTTATTTATGTGTTTTTAATGTTCCAATGTGGTGGAATAAACAATGGTTTTTTGGGGGGAGGGAGGGGGGTGTCCCCTATCTCACCGCTATTTTGATACAAGCAAATGCGATATATTATGTATAAGTTATCACTTATCAGTACATAAAATATTATTAAAATATAATTATACTGCGACTACTGACTATATAGGTAATGAGATTATAATTGAATATAATATAATATTATAATATGTCTCTATCGCATTTCAGTGGCTAGTAACAAAGAATTTACTATTCACTATTTTAGAAGTGCAGAACATTGAGTAATACACTTAATATAAATTATATAATATTATAGTGTAGTTAACGTATAGTAACTTTATCCTGATGACGAATATATAATAATTAATAACTAAAGATGACGTGCAACAATATTAGGCATCTCTAATTAATACGATTTTTCAGGAGGCACTAAAAAAAGGTTTCAACAATTAACAAAAAATATAAACTTAGGTCCAACTTCAATTCGTATACCTTAGTTATTGTCAGTGACAAATTTTCAAAATCAAATTTATACCATCTCAAAAATAAAAAATTAAAACTTGTAGATGTCTACTGTCTAGTTTAGGGATTCTAAAACTGTGGTACGCGTACCCCTTGGGATACTCGAAATGTTTTAAGGGGTACGAGTCTGGCCAACAAACCAACAAGGAAAAAATTCTTTAAAAGTCTTTACATTTTTTTATGTATATATTAGTTTAACTAAAAGTAACTAAGAAGGGGGTACTCAACAAAATGTATTGATAAAAAAGGATACAGGGTTTATAATTGTTTGAGAATCCCTGGTCTAGTTGTTACATTAAAATAAAAACCAGATATTGAGACATCTCTGTATTATGTATTTATATTTATATGTATTTGTCTGGTATTGTTGCACCAATAGACGTGAATTTTTGTCTTCATAATGTGCAATCAAAAACTAATTTTGACTAAAATATGGAGATGTCTCGTTGTTGTCCCCATGTCTTAAATTTTCCACACTGATTTTCGGATGCAACAGTTGCAGCTGTACTGCTGTAGTTGCGCGAGTCCACAAATGTCTATTAAATATAACAAATTATTTATTAGTTTCTAATTCTGCCGTCCAAAAAGTCGGCATGTATAATGATTAATGATAATTTAATATAGGTTACGCGTTAATGCGTAAATGTGTGATACTGTGGTCTCCAATCGATCCGCGATTATATTATTGTACATGATATTTATTATGCGTGTTTCGCATGAGTCAAGTCCACGATACACGCAAGGTCTCGCCCATTTCAAGGTCGTGGATCGAGTATATTATTATTTCGAAACCAAATAATTGGTAACATAATATAATATTATTCGTGTTTGTAAAATAATATCTATTTATGTATAAATGAATGTTTCTTTGTTTGTCTTCGATAGATTCAAAAACTACTGGACCGTTTTCAATAAAAGCTACACCAATAGATTTTTTGAGAATTGAAGGGTGTTATACTCTATAGCTTATTTTTTCAGTCCCTATTATAAATAGTAATAGGATGGTTAACAGTGTTAACAGTATTGCTTAGTTCATTTTAGTTCACGAAAATCGAATATTTTTTATTTATTTAAATGTTACCATTTGGTTTTTGATTATATTATTACTATTAAACTTTGAAAAAACATAGCATAAAAAATGGTTACAAATAAATTTTTAAAAAAACATCTTAAATTCAAAATTAATATGAATCCAATTACAATTACTTTTTTGTAAAACTATGAACAGAAATATTTTTCACAATCGAATAATTGTTTTGTTTATGTAAGGGCATATTAGGGATTAGAGTTACCATTTTTTACAGAAATGCAATTTTTTTTTTAATTGACTCAGACTAGCTGCCCGCATGCGTGTGTTATTGCTATGGGATTCTTTTTTTAAACAAAATATTATTTAATATTTAAATTCATTGATCATTATTCCGATATACAATAAAAGCCAATGCCCGTAGATTTGTAGCTTATGTCTTATAGACTCAATAACTATTCATCCAATTGTGACAAACGTTTCGGAAATTGTTTTTAGACATACCAGAAAAGTTTGTTGTGTAGTTCGAAAATCACGTTCAAAAATATACCAAGTGCAATGTACAATCCTCCACAGGTGGATCGCCTATATCGGTCAAATTAAATTACAAAGCTAGTTAGATCCATAGATTAGATCTATACCTATTTTCTCGTAAACTGAGGTATACACATACACTAAAACCGAGATACGCGTGACATGATGTCATGATCACTGATATAGCATCGTCTTTTATGTTTTTTAATTGCGGCCGAGCCGTGAATTTTGGTTGTACCTTGTACGGCTACGGGCTATAGTTAGTAATATATAAATATTCGTATAGACGAATTAATAATAGTGAATTTTTTCATTGAAATTCTTCAATACATAAATACTATACTGCAAGATTGAAAAAACTAGTAATATAACTAGTTATATACAAATATAGAAATCAAAATGTATTATAATATATAATTGTGTATTATCATATATACATATTATGTTTAATACTTTATACTATACACTAATGTGGCCATGCGGAGGAAAAAAATATATTTTATTTATTATTTGATTGTATATCATCTGTTTGTACGTTGAATTTTTTACTTTACAGATTATGCTTATGAGAATGTTAAATATTGCAATTTAACAACTATCGCATTATACCACGGAAAAAAATTAATATTGCAAAAAAATTTAAACAGACACTGGAGACTTTAACTTTGAAATAGGTCAATTCACTTGACCCTCGATATTAAAGTAAAGCTAACAACACAAGATTGGTCCAGCTGTTCATGAACACAAACTTATGCCATGTTACACCTGCAAAGAACAAACATTACACCTTCTTCGTAGGTCGGAGAGAGAAATAAAAATACTGTATACACTGACATCATCTTGGCTCTTTTAGTCTTATTATAATATAATCATAATTCATAATTCAGGTATCCTCTATTATGGATGATTTTTTATTTGATTTTAGTCACCACTATTTTCTTAGATTTTTGTGTTGTAATTCATTTTTTTGTAGATTTGTGTGTGTGCTGACCACTCCTACATTATCTAACTTGACAAATCAAGTTATAATAACAGCAATATATGGATAAAATGCGCCGTAAAAATCTAGTGAGATGTAAAAAAATTGATTAAAGTAAATTAAAGGACACAAAACAGCATAGAGTGATGATAAAACACGGTTGCGAACGATATCGGCAATAATAGTTTATTGCCAACGTTTTTACCTTCTGACTTTCATGACTTAACAGCATGGATTTGATACCGATTACAAAATAGTAGGTATAATATTAAATTTTACAAGATGATATTATAATCTTGGGTTTTTCAAATTCTGAAAAAATCAATTTTCGTTAGTATAAACAGGCAATGTTTATTTGAAAATTTCTATTTCGTTAATCCGTCTCTGCGTTGTTTTACAAATTAATACCTATGTACAATTTTTTTTATTAGTTGCTAGTGTAAACTATGATAGC
Source organism: Myzus persicae (assembly GCF_001856785.1). Taxonomy (NCBI): domain Eukaryota; kingdom Metazoa; phylum Arthropoda; class Insecta; order Hemiptera; family Aphididae; genus Myzus; species Myzus persicae. The sequence continues at coordinate 304,530 of NW_019102003.1, read as the reverse complement.
TCAACAATTAGGTATATATGGTTATAAATATAATTATTTAATAATATTTTATTTTAGTTCTTTTCTATGTTCAGAAAAAATAAACAGCGATATCGTAATACATATATTTATCATTATCGCTTGTATACGGAGATAATATGCAAAAGCAAAATTAAAATAAACGACAACGTCGCTCGAAAAAACGTTTGGAATCGTATAACACCGATAAAATGTATGCCCGATATAGGATGAAATCCCACGAAAATTGTGCACCCCTAAGATGGGTACTCAAAAAAAAAAAGTAAGCTAAAGCGTGGGGCATGGGGTTCCTCACATCCTTCCCACTCGATTTGCATACATTTGTTCAGCCCCTCCAAATTGAAATTGCCTGTATAGCGGTTGAAAGATTTGCAGTATTTCGTTTGAAAATTTGTAATTGCTTCCAATAATAATTGAGATGGACTATGATATTCTTGGCGCTTGTTGGCTTTTCATTCAGTTTTCAGATATGAAAAAATAAATTACATAATATATTTCAAATCATTAATATTTCCATAAAATTTCATGTGGTATTCCAGTCGGTCAAATTGCATAACATCGAGTGTACAAACACAAACCTAGGTAGTAGGTACACATAAAAAGAAAAACAACAGATTGTTGTTCTCAAGCTGTCGACGAATCACAAATTCATAATAGCTATCTACTTGAAAATTGAAATATAATATTTTTACTGCTTTTCAAAATAGTACACCTGACTGGTTGGCTAAGTACCTAATAAGTTTCATGAAAACAATAAATCGGTATTCGGTATTATTTCGTCATTTTAGTAATAATTATTAATTATCATATTATTATTACAGTCGACCGTGTGGTAATCAAATATTTTAGTCTATAAATTATTGTAATCAGTTATTCAGTACTCCGAGTAGGTATTATAATTTATGATTATTGCAATTTGCAATGTAATATCTTACAATAGTACATTAGTACCTATAGGTACACGGGGACCAAGGTAATTATAATAGTTGAAAAGTCGAAACGCACCTACGATACCAGAAAAGTCGAAACGAAACGAAAAGAAACGCACGTCGCGGACGTGGCTGCACTGCGGGTCGGCGGTCGCCATTGTTCCGCCCGCCGCCGCCGCCGCCGCCGCCGCCGCCGACGCCGACGACGACAACGCTACCCGTCACGACTCGCGACGTCGAACGGTTGGAATCGACCGACGCCAAACGCTTGTTCTGATTACTTGAACGGTGAACGCTTCGTCAGACGTGTCGTCCGTTGCCGCTCTGTCCGCACGCAGTACTCACGCCGTCCCGGTGTAATCGCCTGAGCCGAATTATTTCGCCGTAAACGTCCAGCCAAAATGGTTCAACTCGTCACCGACGCCGTGAGTATAACATCATTTGACCCATTTTCGTTCCGAAATCGAATTTTCGCTCGATATTCGGAGCCGCCTAACAGGTAGCAATATCGTACGGCTGCTGTCGTATCGAGTTCGTCTGTACACGATCGTCGTTTGCGTTTTCCGTAAATTATTGCTCGGCGCTCGCGCGATGTACGGAACGAGTTTTTTCGTCCGACAAGGTCGTCGCCGTCGTTTTTATTTTTATTATTATTGCTTTTATATTATTACAACGTGAGAACTGTGCGAGGCGACCGCCCGAACCCGAGCCCGCCGCTGCGAGGACCTCGCTGGGCGAGGTGAAGGGCTTTATTTAATTTGTCCTCGACCGCCAACAGCGATGATTGAAGTTTTTAATTTGGAGATCTGTGGGTGTGTGTGTGTGTGTGTGTGTGTGTGTGTGTGTGTGTGCTCTCTTGTATGTGAGTGCGTACATACATAATATAATCAAATAATATAATATAAACGGTCGTATCTCCATTTTGTGTGGCCATGGTCGGTTTTTTGTGAATGTGTGTGTGTGTGTGTGTGTGTGCGTGTGCTTGTCGATTGAACAGACATGTTCTTATCTATGGTTTCCCGGTGTGTGTGTGTGTGTGGAGGGGGGGGGACTGCTGTGACCGTCGGATAATAAATTGATAAACCCGTCGGTTGCCGTCGGATCGCGAGAATTGTAATAATAATATTGTGTCTGCGCAATAATTCAAAGTGAATTCCGTTTCACGCAGTAAACATTGTAATGTGAGACAACGAGAAGTATTCATGGGAGTCCGTACCGCGCGTAAAATCAAAAATTGTAATTTTTTTCGAATTACTTAATCAGTATGCGACCTGTACTTATGTTCCTCGAGAGTTGAAAGGTCGTTATGATGACGTAAAACACTGAAATCTACCAACACAGCTAGTATAGCACACTAAAATAATAATATTATGTTGAGTTTATCGGGTACAAGTACCTACTGTTTTGTTCTATTTAACTACCCGCCTCAAGTTTCAACCCTTAATGATGATATATTTGCTAAATTTGATTAGGGTTAGTCTAAAGTGTACTGTGATGGGCCTAGTCAATTCTTAATTCATTTTTATAAATCCTAGAGCATCAATACAATTTTTTAACATAAATGTGGCCCGCATCACATTCATAATCATGATTTTAGTTACATTGTTATTAAATTGAAAATAACAATATAAGTTATGAAGACATTAACCTAAGTAACTTTAATTACACACGACATAGGTACCTAATGACCATTATAAAACATATTTGGTTTCAGTTTCTCTAAATTATACCAAAAGGTGGATACATTTATGTTGTACACTTGCACTTAATTAATAAAAAAAGATTTTTTATTTAATTATAAAAGCCACTAGCTACTAGTATACCTACCGCAAAATTCAACTTATTCAATAAAATAGTTCAGTTACCTAATCAATTATGACATAATGTCTTGATAGGTCCCTACTATGCACCTAATTGGCCTCAATAGTCTAAAACTGACATATTTTTTAATTATTTTAATGCATTTATTTTAGATGATAAAACATGATCACGTTTTATAAAACCAATTTATTTGTGTTTTTGTTAAGTTTTTAATATTTAAAATATGACTTTATTAAGAGTTAATTGTCTTTATATCATTACATTTTAAAATATAATTTATATTCCCCCCACTGCTAGATAATTCAATTTATAAACATCAAACTAATTTTAAAGTTTAATATTTGATAATGGTAATACCTATTTATATCAATAAATTATATTAGGTAACATATATTATATGTTATCAAGGTCATACCATGGCTTGGATATTTTTACACTTTATGTTTCCAATAATGTTTGAATAATTTTTCTAAGGATATAAATTATGATAACGATAATGTCTTAATACATACTTTAATATCTTATAATAAATGCCTAGTAATTACCATCACCCACTGGACACTTGAATTTAATTATAGGTTATTATCTACTTCAATAAAGTTAAAATTGTATCTATGCTTGAAATGCTTTGCATTAGTATATTCACAAATAACAAACTGCTATAATTTATTAATTTTATATCAAAAAATGATAAGGTATTAACAGACATTATTGTATTCAGAATTGAAAGATATGCCTATGTAGGTGTTTGGGGAAAAATTTATTATTGCATGTATTTAACACTGAATATTTCAAGTACCTATCTAATTCTAACTGACAATTTATTGTTTGGTCACAATTATTTATATTTCAAAATGTTATTTAAGTAATTCAATTCGTAGCTACATAATTTAATATTTCTGCATTAAACTTAAGTTTATTGATAAGATTAAGTCATTTGATTGTTGGACGAAAAAAAGTTCTTGAAAAAGTATTAGCATCTACTAGTGTCAATATAATTGTCTATGTATTGTTTAAGTGTGTGTTCATTGTTCATAATTATTCTCTTAACCTTGTTTGACATATATGCCACATTTAAATTTGTTAAGAAAATCTTAATTAATAATAGGTTCTATTGTATTTAAAATATAGTATACTCTATAATATCTACTTGAATAACTTCCTATCTAATACAGTTGACATTCAAAATTAGTATTTCTCTTCAGCTAGGTATCTTGTTTTATATAGATTAATAATAATAATAATTGATTTATCAATGCCTATGTAATTTATCACTAAAATGTACGAAGTAGTTATAATTATATTATTTAATTCATTAACAAGCTCTTAAATAATTTATAAATGTCAACAGCCTATAATATTTTATAAATAGGTACATGGGTACTTTTTTTTTGTTTTAACAAATTATATGCCATTTTTAATATTTATGTGTATTTTGTATTTTACAGGCCGATCTGGCAACTAAATTGACCGATGCCAAAGAAAAATTAGTCATCATCGACTTTTTTGCCAAATGGTGTGGTCCTTGCAAGTTAATGGCTCCATTCATTGAAGTAATTATTGATTTTCTTTATAATTATAATAATAAAAATATTTATATAATGCTATTTGAATTACAAATTACAATATCCATAAATAAATGTCAATAATATTTAGCATTTACTAAATACCTATTAATAGTTAGTACCTAATTAAAATTTAAAGTTGAATATTTAATCGTGTGTAGTTTATGGCTATTAAAAAAGTCTTAGGTGTTATCTATTGAATTTCACAAATTACACAAATTCTTTATAGCACTCTTTCTAATAGTGATCTAATAACAAAAACATTTTATTTCATACTTTTGGTACTGCTAAATATAAAATTAAAACATTCCTGCAATTTAACATTTACTAATAGTATTTCGATGTATAAAAATTAAAATGTTAACCAGTAGTTAATTAGTTAAATGTATAAGATGAGTGTAGTTGTATTAATAAATCAACATTTTATTAGGAGCTCTTGGCCCCCCAGTTATTTCTTTAAGTACTCGTCCAAAGTTTGAAGTACTTCAAAACATTTTGATCTTTAGATAAAAGAATTTAAAATTTATTTTGTCATTATTATAATTAAAACTTCCAAAACAACAATAATAAAAAATTTAAAGTTACTTATATACCTCATTTTTTTAAAAATGTTTTTTTAATAATTTAAAATTAAGTTAAAACTATTTTCTTTAAGAGGATGCAGTACATTTTTTAAAATTAAGATCATAATAATTCTTAAAATTAGAGATAATTGACCTCTTATAAAATTTAAAGGTAAGATTATTATCTAGGGCATCTTGTAGGCTTTTTATTATATTTTAATTTTAAAGTGAGTTTTATGAGTATTTTAAGATGTACTTGTTTGTAAACAATTTCCAATTTTTAAATATTAATAATTTTGCTTTAGTTTAATTTTGTCATAATATTTTTATTTTTAGGAATTGGCCAATGAGTACCCTGATGTTGTCATGTTAAAAGTCGATGTTGATGAATGTGAAGATGCCGCTATTGAATATAACATCCAATCAATGCCCACATTCGTCTTCCTAAAATCAAAAACAGAAGTAAAATTAATTAATATAATGTAATTATTCAAATTTGTACTATTTTATTATTAATGTTTGATTTTTTAGGTTGTTCGGTTTTCTGGTGCCAATAAAGAAAAATTAAAGGATAATTTATTGAAACATAAATAATAATATCAAAATTGGCTTCAACCATAGTGTCTTAATGGACCTGCATATATTCAATGAAGTTTTTTTTTATAATTAAACAAAAATAGATTTTATACTGTCATTAATTATTGTATTTGGTTAAAATGATTACCTACAAACAAGTATAAATATATAAAAAATATTAAATATATATTTAAAAAAAATACTATACAATATTCATAATGTTATAATTTATTAATAACCAAGCTATGCAATTGAAATCGAAATGTATACTTACACGTTACGTACTTACTTAGAAATAAATTAAAATGCACATTGAAATTGCTACCAACTAAATTCAAGTTTTGTTTTTTTATTTCGATTTATGTTGAGTTTTATGTAGTTGGCATGTCAGAACATTGAAAGAGCCATGTCTATAACTATTTCAAGAATTTGAGGTGCAAATATTTTTAATTAATATAATATCCTTTAATATCATTCATTCATTTTCTGATAAATATACATTTCTTTTATTCTTTGTTTCCATATAAGATTCCCGCTCTTATAAAGACATGACTTGCGCGTCATTCAGGTTGACTGGTCATATATTACCTATCTATTCATTATCTGATGAATATACATTTCTTTCATTCTATATATTATGTTTCCATATGAGATTTTCGCTCTTATAGACTTAACTCGTGAGTTATTTAATTTGACTGGTCATCACATTCTCTGCTCAACTCTTATGACGTAAGCATCAAGGTTCATTGATAAGACCATTGACTGTGGTCATGTCTTGAAATAGTTATGTTCTTTGATTAGATGCAAGCGTAATAACACATGACATGTTGTGTGTAATTTTAGATTTTGAGCAGACTAGTGATGTATTGGTTCTTAAATGTTTTTTTTTTTGTGTTGGCACCTTTTGGAGCATTGAAAATGGTTCAATTTCGGAGCAATTCTCCCTCGGAGGGAGATTCTTGATGGCGAATTGGATCTGTAGTTATAGGTAATACTTTGGAAGAAGGGGGGAACTCAAGTAAAATAATCACAAAAAACAAAAACCAGTTAGGTATATCAAAACTAAAACTTTTATGCTAAAACCAGTTTTTGAAAAAATCGATTTTGTTTTATTGTTGAAATTTAAAAATTAATTATTGTAGAGACTACATTTTTCACCAAATATTTATGTTAACATTTTCTAGATGAGATTTTATGCTATTCATAGATATATCAAAATTAAAAAATTAAATTATTTTTTGTTCAATTGATGGCTACTAAAATTATGTCAGTGAATAAAATGCATGGAAATAAATACAAGGTTTCTCATAAGTAGTTGGTTCTTGCTGCAATTAACTAAATATATCAAGAATTCAGTCTCAGTTATTTTTAAAGAGTAGTTTAAACCTACAACATTACAAATCAGACAATGTTTCCTAACTTTTATTTTACGACAAAGTACTTAAAAATCACGAAAATGTGCGAATTATTTTAAGTTAGAAATTCATTACAATTTTTCTTTTTAAATCTAAGATTTCAAAATTAAATACAAGATGCCTCATAAGTTTATCTAACTTTATCAAAAAGAAATGTCTTCAAGAAAGTCAAATTAAATAATTTGTATGAGCATGAGCGTTTGAAGATCAAATTATTAAAACATTGGATATTCACTCGATTTATCATGGAACGATTGTCCTATTTTGTTGTAATTCAAAAACGAATAACTGTAGGTACTTGAAATTTATATCAAATGTTTAGCTGGAAAATTTTAGTTTTGAATAAAATGTATACCTACTTAAAATTATAATAATAATTGTTACATTTTTGGGAACATAATGACTTTAGTGTGTACCTAACGGGTATCGGGGTATGTAGACTGTGTATTAAATATTAATTAATAATACTATTTGTATATATAATCAATGGTATAACATTAATACATGATGTACAATATGAATTTGATATAGGCGTATTGTACTTTAAAAACACTTTTTAATAATAGGAGTATTATCCAATAAAGTTCAATTCTTTGTTGGGCTCTTAGAAAAATAATTCAATATTTAATTTTCTGCAGAATTATTGATATTTGTTTTGTTAGACCATTTAGAAAAACAATTATTTAATACATCAACAGATTGATTGTTATTACTATTAATTTTTGGTGCACTGTCATCTTCCACATTAGAAGACTGGGAAAATTCATTAACTGCCTTTTAGACTGATTAATAGATATTTTTCTTTTAACATCATTTTTTATCCAATCGGTTTTTAAAAAAATGGCTGAGATATGGCAGCAATTATAAAAAATGAGCCAGTTAGTTGAGTTTCAAATCTTTTTTAACATTGAAACAAATTATATCAACTAATGATCTACAAAACTTGAAATTTTTATTTATTTTCATATTCTCATGCTATAAATAAGTTAAGAAATGGATGGGATTCAATAACCATAATACACGAACATTAATCCTCGTTGCAAAATATCTAAGCACACAGCTAATGGTTCCATCACTACTCAACTAGTAAAAGGTCTATGGGCTATGGCTAATACTATATTTTATGTTTTTAATGACCACTATACACAGGATTATAATTAATAAACGAAAACATTTTTTTTTTAAATTTAGTATTTAAATATAAAATAAAATTAATAAAAAAAGATATTCAGGATACGTATTCAAATATATATTTTTTAATGTATTTAAAATAGTATTCAAATACTTACATTCGAATACTTCACAAGACTAAGTATTACCTATACTTACATGCGCTACATATCAAAAATATTTTTAAATATACAGGCAAATAAGGAATACCAATGTCTTGAAATAAAAAAAAGATATGGACCAAGGACATCAAAGTGATCACCTTATGTCTTATGGTCACAAGAGCAATGAGTAAATTTTTACTAGCGAAACAAGAGAATAGAGCATGGGAATTTTGTAGAGAAAATTTCCTTATGTATAATACAATGAATATGTTGCATGAATTAAAATCTCTATACGCTAAGTATTTATGTGATCTGGGATTCATTAAAACTCCTAGTTATACCGACTGAATACAATCAGAATTCAAACAATATTAAGCTTTTGAAAGCCCCAAAATTTAAACAAATGGCCGTAAATTTTCAAAATTCATTACTGCTGAAGATGGAAAAGTTGAAATTCATACCAAGTCTGTGAATTCAATTGATAGTTACTATGAGAGTCCTTTATTATTATACCACACAAAACTGAAGACTACTTCAATATTTTTGCACGATACCACTATGATTTATCCATTCCCAGTGGTGCTGTTTGCAAAATATCTTAAGACGACTGGTGAAAAAACTGATTATGTTACATTTAGTCTTAACCCTCAAATAAATTTCACCTGTTGTGCTAGAACAATAAGTTTTATAAAGGTGATTTTAAAATTTTGAATTATTAATGATTTTGTAGATTTAATGATTGTGTGACATTATTGAATTGTATTGGATAAATTAGTTTATTATAATTTTATATCTATTTTTTAAATATTTTAATTAATTGTTGAGTGATCGATTACATGATTATGTTACTATGTTAGTCCCAATAATTAACTGACTATTTTTTCAATAATTTTTATTCGCGTTTTTTTAAATATTATATTATAATTGATAATTCAGTTGCATATTATATTTTTGTATAATGAATGTATATTATAGATGAGACTTAATATAACCAACTAAACAATATGATAAACTAATTTCTGATTCAATATAAAATTTAAATTAAATTTGTAATGGCCGGTAGAAAATTAAACCGATAGTCGGTTGAAAAATATACCAATAATTGTGATTTTTAGATTATTTACGTCTTTTATATATTTTTTTTCATTAATCGTTTTAAGGTATCATCAACTGCGTGATTATTAGTCAGCATTATATTGCACTACATTATATTTGTAATATTCCCTAAATAAACTTTAAATCCTGAATAGTGCCTAACTATTTAAAAATAAAAAAACAATAATTGTGATTTGATATTAATATTATTATCTTATGGATAATTTCCATATTTTATTTATATTCACTAGTTAATAATTAAATGTGGTTCAACATAGCTGAATATGTATTGGTATTAACCACGGACAAATTAATATTGAATTAATTACCTTTTATTTTTATATTTTTTAGTAAGTAAGACATAGATTGAAGAGGTTGATTGCCCATTTAATGTCGCATCCTGAAGAAATAAGTTTTAGTTCAAATTCAAGCAGTGGAAAAGCGCTCGAGTAAATATTAAAATATTCAACAAATTATATTATATACTTCAATAACTGATAAAAAAAAATGTATTGTCATTGATGAATAGTTAACTATTTATTTAGTTGTATACATTTAAATTTAGAAACTGAGTATAAATATATACGTACCAGGTGATCCATTTAAGTATTCATTATTTTGAAGAGTTTTAACTTTTTAAAAATATTCTTTGTCTAACTAATAATAATTCAAGTAAGTACGTATAGTAATAACAATAATTAATAAATGTGTACAAATTTGTATTAATGTATTAATTGTATATATATAAATAAACTATCATAGACGTATATTCAACACTTTTTTTATAAGTCAATGTTAATTTCGTTATTTAAAATAGACTAGAAAAAACTATAGTACTTACTATATTTTTATAATATTATTATGGTTTATCTTAATATTAAAAAAAAAGCGAGATGTAAGTATGTAACTATATAAGACCGTGATCGTGTTTATTATAATACAAGTTATGTATTCTATAAATATGTTCATTATTGAAAGTACGCTTCACCGGTCACCCATACTAATTAATATAATAATATAGAATGTTTCCATAATTATTTTTTCTGTTAATGGTCACATTGCATCTTGTCTGTTTGTGCCTCAAGCCCTCAAGTTAATTAAACATTGCCACCTCTATATTCTTATTACTCTATGGGTTGACCACACACCGGTAAAGCAATATTGACTGAACACATTTCAGTCATTATGATACCTAAGTAATTTTGCTTTTTAGCCATAACTCATAATAAAGGATTATGACTGCAAAACTGCTTGAAACAAATTGCGCCATTTTGCTCCAAGTTGACTTAGTCACTTAGTTGTAATAAACTAGCACAATATTTAGTGGCTGCTGTATCTTCTTTTCTAGTATTTATGAATTCATTACAAGACTATTTACAAGCAAGTTACAATTAAAAATGTATGCACACTTCCAAACTCGAATATCGCTGTTAGGTAGGTACCTATCAGTTTTTGTTAATGAATTGAAACTTTGTTTAAAAAGTTCAAATTCAAACCCAAACCAATAGTTTGAGTAATCTGACACATGAGAAACTCCGGTAGTCCGGTTATGCTTGTCATGATGACAGGGGGTTATTTTGAACTTCGGTTTTCCACGACTCTAACAGTCTAGCCGGCGTAACTATTAAGTCCTAAAGTTACATCCATGTTATAAACCACACGGAATCATGTACAGAGAAATAGTGAATATACTGTACATAATATATCTGTGGAAGTATGGAATCACCAAAGATTGTTCACTGGCGATGCCGGATGTAGCTAGCATAGCTTATACAATTACCTATTCAAGTACTGTCTAGTGTGTGTATATTTCAGCCTTCAGGTATGTTTACCTAGAGAGCCTTAATAATAAATTAAGGCTCTCTGTGTATACCTATTAGCTATATTTAATTATTTTATATATCGTTATATGTGTTACAAGTGTCACTACGAAACATTTAAGTCGACGCTCGTATAGTAATTTAGTAGTGATACATAGCCACACAGGTAATAACCAATAATATATAATATAAAGAGTAGGTAATGAAGTTTATATTAAAGTATTAAACAAATGCACACAATAAAATATATACATGCCAACATAATATAAAATATAATAACAATATAAATATGTACAAAAAAATAAAAAAATAATAGTATAATAGTTGGATATTATACATCTAAGTAATACATAGGTATATATCTATAATGTAAAAGTGACGTGATTATTTTACATAGGTATATTATGGATAGGTACGAATGTTTTATTTTTTATTTGGTATCGTGGAACCGTAGTTAGAGGTTATATGTGCTATAACACCTATAACAGACCGACGTTTTCGCATTGATTGCCCAAATATACACAATTGTTTATAATGAAAAAAAAAAAACATTTAATATTTGGTTATCTAACAATGTGGTTGCAGTTTTCAAAGCACATTATGATATCATGTGAATATGATTGTATAATATGGGTATTCAACAGTGTTGTGCATGTATATTATAATTGTATACATCCAAACATGTATCACGGAATCCGCCAGAGTGAAAAAATACTGTTACATAATAATTTTACGAAAATTTAGAATTCCGAATAGGTAGGTAGGTACCTACGCTGAGAGCGAGAGAAAGTGAAAACATCGTGATAGTCACGCACCCGCGCAAACACATTCACACATGATAATGTGCACGGTATGATACTACGATAATATACCTTTTATAATAATGGAATAATTAATACCTGGACGAAGTAAACAATAACAATAATAACGATTTAGTAGGTACGTTTTATACCTAATAGTATATTATGTATTTATGTGTGTGTGTGTTGTGTAACGACGTGTTTTAGATAGGATTGCGACTTAAGGCCGCGGGGATTAGACGTAGGTTTAGTGATAATAATGATACTATCATATAAAGTCGTCCTTTAAAGTGTGGCGGAAATGGCAAGTGCGTTATTTAGTGCAAACGTACGAGGGTGGTGGCGGTGGTGGGCTAATATAATAATATATTAATAATAAATCGTATTTTTTCGTTATATATTAAATTTTATTTACGTTGGTCGCTAGATTGGCTGCAGTATATCTACTATTATAATATGTAAATTTTCAACAGGGCGTCTTTTTTAGATAATCAGTTTTTTTTTTAACAGCAATAATAGGTTGTTAAATATTATATATTATTATTGAAACGGACGTTTCGCATATCCTAAATTTTTTCTTATGGCAACACTAAATAATATAATAATATGTACGTTATCCTAGTCCAACGTTCGGATTTAATTAATATATAATAATAAAATAATAATAATATAATGTACAACTGCGCAGTGTGTCGGCGTGCATAACCTATAGATAATATATAAACTTGTTTTATTTGATATTGCTTGTTTAATATATTTTAATCGTTTTAATTTTTGGACCATGTAGTTGATATATATATATTAGACGACATAAGTATCGTATCGTAGTGTCGTGTCTTGGTCTTGTCTCGGGGGCAGTATTTTCCCCCGTTAGTACAGTGATCCTGGACCGCTGGGCGCACCATATCCGGTGGACGGTGATGGGGAGCCGTACGTGTCCGACGGTATTGACGGCGACGGACTGGCCGGGGGTCCATACTCTGACGCAACTGAGTTGGGGTATCCTTCTTGTTTCTGAAAATTAAAAAAGTAATATTGTAGTCGTCAAGTTGTTGGGTGTATCGAAATAACCGGTGCAAACCATTTGCGCCCATCACACCATTTTTATAACCCACTTGCGCCCGAAATCATAACCCATTTGCGCCCGAAATATTTTTAATGAAAATGTGTTAAACCCGTGCAACGTTGCCAAACTGTATTCTGGAATACCAAGCAATACTACTTATTACCATATATGAGACATATATGAGACATATACCTTATATAGTTATATGACATGTGAAAAAATCAACATTATTAATTTTTATTTAATTTTTTTTTATCATTTTTGAAATATAAATATGAACTTATTATTATATTACCTTAAGGTTTAACTTATGATAAAATATTTTTTATTATTATATATGACGTGTGAGAAAAATCAACAGTATTAATTTTTATAATAATTGCATGTACTCAACCTTATATCATATTTTCCGAAATTTTTTTTTTTTTTAATTTGAAATATTTATTTTATTTATATAATTTTATGTGAGATGAATTATTGCTACAGTAAATAATAATAAAATAAATAATAATTGCACAATTAGTAGATTATAATATAATCTACTAGGTAATCTAAATAATTTAAGTTATTTATCAAGATAAATATAATCTATAATAATATGAACCACAACGGCAACGTTGCATACGAAATGGGCGCATATGTGCTATAAATCGGCAGGTAGTACCTTATCTTTCGGGCGCATCTGTCCATATCCTTCGGGGCGCAAATGTACTACTCTGGGGCGCAAATAGGCTGTAGCCGAAATAACAATATAATATATTAATTTGAAGCCCCATATATAGACTAATCCACCTCATATTTTTTGGCTGAAATGTTGTTCGAACAGAATATTTTCGGATTTTTACTCACCAACATTTTTTTTTTTTATAGTTATACGTAATTATCGGCAGAGTGGATTTAGAAAACTATTTTTTTTACATTTTTTTCCGTGATGACAGAACGGTTAAAATGCTCGTATCTTATGTACCCGTAAATCTATACAACTGTAGTGGTTTAGCGATCACCGCCTCAACGATCGACCGGCGTGTAATATAATGTATACAGCCTGCTATTGCCACGATTACGTGAGATGCTTACCACTGATTTGACTTGTCGCGGTGAATAATAAGAATAATACAGATTTAGCCGAAAATTGGAGCAGAACCGTAAATAATATATTTATTTTTAATATCTTTAACAATTAATTGCATGGTGCTTATTGTTTGGTTGAATTGGTTTTTTCCTTGTGTCACTCCAACCTAATAATATTATAAGCGAACGAGATACGAGTGATGCACCAAATTCAAGTTACATGCTGTGTGGGGGGGAGGGGGGAAGTCGTACTAAGAATTGTTTCATCACCCCTAAAGATCAATATTAAAACAACGACGACTATGACCACTTGAATCGATAATCACCTGTGTCTTGTATCTGATGAAGTACACTTCCGGTTTGGATGGCTGCGTGGGTGCGGGCGTTGGGATGTGGATCTCGGGTGCCTCGTCCGGTTTCTTGACCAGCACGTAGATGAGCGTCTTCTGTTCGGCTGGTGGTGCAATTGCTGGTATGTCCGGCACGGTGGGTGGTGGGGGTGTGGGTGCCTTGATGAACACAATCTTGTAGTGCTTCTGTGGTGGTGGTGGAGGCTGCACAGGCTTCTTCGGAGCATAGTATGTGGGCTCTGGAGGTGGAACGTGCACGTACACGTGTTTGTGTATGACGGGCGCTTGTTGAGGTGGCCCGTATTGTGGTGGTGGCCCGCCACTCGGGTAAGGTCCACTGCTACTGCCCCCACTGATAGGAGCTGCGTAGCTGTCCAACGTGAGGCCGGGGAATCCGCCACCGCTTCCGCCGAAACCGGTCAACGGCGCTTCTGGTCGGCCCAAGCCTCGGCCCACTGCCAGCAACACCTGCGAAACACATGAACAATGTATTATCTGTTCGAGCTATATACCTGCTTCAAGACGTCAAGTAATTGAGTAGTGGTCAAAATAGGGTAGGTATCCTTCCTCTCTTTAAATTTTTATTTTCTATCTCTTCATTTATTTATTCCAAAAGCATCCGCCCCCTCTTAAACAGTTATACTTAAAAAATATAAGTGCATTATTATAGTATAGTTTTTATCAAAACTGTTTTATCATTTACAAACTAACTGTTGAGAAATAAGTAGAAGACGTTCTTTTATAATAAATATTTAGAAAATAGAAAAGTTACCTATTCAAAATACAATCAAGACTCGATTTTCGGCCTGTAGGCTGTAGCAAAGTTGTTATATGAAACTTTTTGAGATGGATTAAATTAAACATAAACCAACTATGCAACATTAGTACATCTAACGCTCGATTCTTCAGTTAGATCGACTTGTAAATATTTCCATCGATCAAAAATAGATTATGTTGTAACAGTTTTTATTCACAACGGTCGTATATTTTATTATACGTGAGCTGGTTTCGTCCAACGGTTGACGACCGGAAAATGGAAGCGATTATTATATCGTTATTATTACATAATGATATTCACATTAATACGACGTATTTTGATCCGTTCGGCCGGTGTACGAATAATAATATATGAATTGCGTGAAGACTATAATTTTATATAATAATTTTCAAAACAAATCGAAAGCGCTTGTCGAAAACATGATAATACAATAAATTATGTATTATATTATTATCGTGCTTTGTTCGTTTAAATCATTTGTCGGCAGCGAATGTTATAAAGACGCTGTGCGTTTGTGTTTAATATAATAAAACATAATAATAATAATATATTGTTATTGCGTTCGAAATTCGGGCCCGAAAATACGTTTAAGACGACGCTGAGGTCGGAAATACGACGAATAAAACATGTCGATCGATTTCCGTTGAAACGCATTTGCGTTCTTATATCATTACTCTGGGGATAATAAGATATATTATGTAATATAGTATATACCATGTTATACAATTTTATACGAGCGATTCACGTCGGGGTGTCGGACAACACTGTATTGAATGATAAATTCGATGTCCGTTTTTGTATAATATATAGAGGTTAGTACATAATAATATTATAATTTATAACAATAAAATATTTTCATTTGTATAATAATAAATTGTACCTAAGGATATCATGTATGTTTTAATAATATTATATTTACTCGTTAATCAATGAACGATGATTACCTATATGATATGGCAAAATTATTATTTTTTATCAAAAGCAGTGGCTGAAAGAAAATAATATCTGCAGCATCCACTCTTAGAATATCACTGGATTAACTTTTGAAATCGCGTGTTTCCACGTCGGCATATTTTATAATTTGACTTTAATGGTATTCATTAGATCAGGGTCTACTTTTTTTCGTCATTTTTTGGGCCTCACACATTTTAGTACGGAACATGTAGTGTGGTTTCCCCAACGACTTCGATCTTTTTATTTTATTTTCAAACTATCATAATATATTTACGGTTTGTTAAATAGTATGCAGCCTTGTTTGAAATTATAAACTATTTAAATATAATTAATTATTAGGTACCTATTAAACTGTTTAAAAACCCTTCTTAAATTGTTTTAAAATGAAAAAGATAAACTGAGAAAAATATTACTATATGATGTGTTTTGGATTACCTATATAATACCTATATTATTATGAATTATTGCCATTAATTTTTTTATCACCAATTAATGTGTGAAATATATTTTGAGCGTTGGGATGACATTTTTTTAAACCTATGTTACTACTTAGTATTAATTACAATTTTATATTATAGCACTGAACTTCAAGTTTGAAACTATATTTTCGATTACGAATACCTTCATTTTCATCATAATTAAATGACTGATAAATTATTGTCACAGCTTTGTGAACTCACGTTGATGGGGATGCTAGGCGAATTACATATCACTATGTATACATAGGCACACCATAATATGGTTAGTTCTGGTATAAGAGCGGTAAGGCTGTATTAAATGTGTGTGCATGTATTGGTGGTTATATCTCAGTTGGTAATTTATATAAATATACGACTCAACGTGAAAACTATCGATTTGATATATCATCCCTCTCGCATTTCTTTGATCCACTTCCTTTTTTCCCAATTTATCTCAATCCCGTTACTCGTACCCTACAAAACCGTGACGTGAGTGCTATATTATTTAGTATCGGAGTTCGTTAATTTTGATTTTAGTTTTTTTAACTACTTTAGCGGAACGTGCTACATAGGTATACCATATAGGTGCAGGTATAATATAACACAATTATATACTTATATATTTACACAGGTACATGGGTCTCCGTTATAGTAGTCGCTTATTTATTTGTTTTCTCATCTCAACTTGTTAGGAAAAAACGTCAAAGGAATAGAACACTGAACGGATTTATTGGAATTATTTATACTATTATAAATAATAAATTAAAATATACGAATACTCTCTTCTCGTTCCGTCCCTCACTCCACCCCCGTTCTTATCTGAAAATTAGGTACAGACACAGCATTGGTGTAGATCTTCATTACTATATAATATATCGTATATTATTATACTGTAGTACTGTACGATGATAGTTTTTCCGTGTTAGCAATATATTTATCTATGTAATTTATTCTGCAGGAAATCGCGGTGAACCATCATATACCTATAAATTATAATATATATATATATATACATATATCGATGAGGCACCGTCAAATTTATCGTTCACTCAGGATCTTCGAACTTTTCACACAGACATTATATCATCATACAGGCTGCAGACTGTAGTTATATTCACAATAAATAATACTTTATTTCGAACTTCCGAAGTACCGTCTGGTAAAGTACTATTATGAATGTTAGGATAATATATAAAATATACTTTACAAGTTATGATGTTAATTATTTTCAAAGAAAAATCGTCAAAACAACATAACAACGATTCAAGTATCAACAGCTTATGTCTATGACACGGGTATAATCGTGACGTTCTAAAAAAACAACGGGAGTATATCAAACAGATATTTTTGACTAGACCATAATATTATTGTTATGATTGTAAACTGTAAACTGCAATGCAATTGTCAACATTATGTTATTACACACTGGCGGACGCGGTCATTAACAGTAGTCAGAATCGTAAATCGACAAGCAATTATCCAAAAATGTAAATTACTACAGACTGGCCACTCATTGCAAAGATAAAAATAATAATATCTAAAAGAAAATTAATTATTAAAAGTAATTATTTAGAAGTCTCCCCGTCCCAATAATTTCTCTTTGAAGATGAAAGTTGAACACTTGAGACGAACAGTGAGGGTCTTCACCCTCTTTTTTACTGTTTTTAGTATATTATAATTTTAATTTAACTCATTATTAAACAATATTTTGTGACGTTAATACGTAATTATTTTATAAAATATTTCAAACTAGGATAGCTACTATTATTTAATCTTGAAATATTTTTTAATTAACTTAAATCTCAGGCTGCTCCTGAACATTTTAAACGCCCTCTAAACTAGGCGAAACATTGATGTACATAAATATAGCCAAATGCAAATAATCAGTACAAATAACAATAATAATAAATTAGAGTTAGAGATTTCTTGTATTAGCATATTTTTTATGGTAGTTGAAGACTATTCCAGGTATACATTTGGCGTGTAAGATTGTTGGATAAAAATTGACAAGTTCGACTGCATATTTTCGCGTATTTTATTACTTTGTGCAAAAAAGGCATATTCGACAAATTAAATAATTATTTGTATTCAATATTAGATGTACCTATAGACTATAATTTATACATAGTATACATTTTCATACATAATTTCCTTCCTTTTTTGTTTGAATTTAGCTGCATATTTTAGAGTAACTCCTGAATCTTAATTAATAATTACTATAAATAAATAAACCTTTAACCATTTAATTCATCTTTCAATTTTATTTTATCATACATTTTTGCTTGTAATTATCATTAAATAAAATAAACATGAAGTTGCATACTTTTTGGAGAATTTTTTTTGGTAATTTGAATTGCATATTCGCATGAATACTTTGAACACTTGTGGTGCAAGTTCCAAACATTGATGATAATAGTAGTAATTTATAGGTAACACATGGAATAACGCGACAATCTGCACACGTTATAATGCAATAAAATAATATTAGATATTTACATTAAACATCAGCTACCCATGAAACATATTATGATACATTTAATGGGATTCTCCAGGCGGCCTTTCCACTGCATTTTCTAAGGGTAGTTTTACCTGTTGGTTGTGACGTGCGAGCTGTAATCTGATATACGGACTTATGCTGTACATAAAAATATATCATTAGGCTATCATTCAACAACAAAAATAGTATCCGGAGCGGTGAAGTGATTGAATTTATATCCGCTATAGCCTCTCGCGTCAAGAATAAAACAATATATTTATGACACATCGTTTTTATTCACGTATTATAATAAGATGATGTTTATTTGTGTGGACAGTTTATATTGATGTGAACGAGATGGAACTTTTGAAAGCGGTTGTCGGAGACGTTTCACGCATTATCAACAAAATAAATATAAATCGTTTTCGCCACACGAAGAACAACACACTTCCGCTGCTTACTGCGATGCCGAGTTATTTCACAATAATATCGTAACGCGTATTGAACAGCAGTTTTATAAATAAAAAAAGATTTTATTCACCCGTCGATCCGTATTGATCATCAAAATTTGTATTAGTCTTATCTAAGATATTGAATTGCATACTTATTGTGATTACCCACATAAGCTTACAGATTGTCTTCGAGTTAAATGTGTGCCTATAAGTGGAAATTGACGACAGTCCAAGCAATGGTAGTCAGCGAAAATGATCACTATATACACGATTTTATCAGTGAAAAATGTTTATAACTCAGGCCATCGATATTACCGAGTATTAAACACTAAAGCATCACTTTGCTTTTAAAGGCTTATGTTTTGGTCTTTTTCAAGTGAAGATTTTGCAAGAAAATCAATACAATTTGATGGCGGACACGATGAGTACAACTGTAGTTGCGAAGCGAATGTTACAAGGTATTATATTATTATAACCTATTTTCGTATTTGCTTAGAAACTTAGATTTGATTATTATTATTATTGTTGTGGTTGTCCTAAATCGATATCGCTTGTACTGTTCGACCGCAATAACAAGCGTGACTTGGATCTATTACATTACCGTGGTTGTTTGTTATAATGTTAAAGGTACAGACAGATTGTCATTAGTACCGGTGCAGCTTGTTCGATTATTAGATAACTATTACAGACGCGCTATCGGAAGTAGAAAACGAATGGCAGCATAATATTACTATCGATCGATACACTGCAGTGCGAGGGAATCTAGTATAATATAGGATAACCGACGGCGCCGAATTACGTTTATATATAGTTTCGTGGGGGCGTCTGCAGACGTCATCGGACCCAGCAATTTAGGACGTTTTCTCCCCGATTTCCTGCCCCTCATCCCCAGGGACCCACGACGTTTTCCGTCCGCATCATACGAAGCAGTTCGAATACCGCAGACAAGGATTGTTCGCGCAGCATCCGGTATAGTTGCAGAGGGGGCGAAACGCACGCACTTGGGCGCCAGGGTCAGTCGCCCAGTCGCCCGTATTATTCGACCAAAGTATAAAGAAAAAGTCCACAATCGGCTTTTTACGATGATAACCATGCACGCGCTGGTAATAAGAGGTGATATCGTTTAAAGTGAGGAACAATTAATAATGTTGAATCTTTAATTCTGACGTGAAAGGGATGAATTCTGGGGCTGTGGGCCGAGTCACCTGACACCCACCCCTATTCGCAACGATGCCTAAAACACTCGTTGCGATATGCATATACATAGATATAAAGCCGGGAAGTTAAAGATGGGAGAGAGGAGACACTTGATAATTACGATTAAATGATCAAACAAATAACACAGTAGTTTTGGGGAGCTCCACACGCTTATATGATGACGAAGTTTTCATACGATACGACTGCGGGAATAACATACGGAGATCAAACGAAGATAATATTATTAGCTAGGTTTATATTAATGTCTATATACATTTATGGGTCGCACTTTGCCAAGAACATTCGTCGTATTGTTACCAACGAAAAGTTAACGATAAACTGTGAAACTTCAAAGTTCCTCCGAAAATAAATTTTCATCATTTTTCAAAATGAACACATTTTGAAGGTATATTATTGGTTTACCATTTCTCAAACCAGAGAAAGTCGAAAATGCATTTGTGTTTGATCTTGTCTTATGATGTTCTAAATAATTTCGAAATTCTAAAATTTGTACCTAACTTATGGAGAACTATAATGTTTTGAACTAAATCATATTTCCTACTTATGTATGGGCATATAATCTTCCAGTTCTGCAATAATTCATACTCTTATAACAGCTGTAAAGCGTTTCACTCTAATTATAATTCAATATTGAGTGTAGGCCATTCTAAAATATTTCAATTAAACATTTGCAATGTGATATTTACATAAAAATTTAAAATTAGAAATACAACAGGAGCAATACAAAAGATGGCTCAGAAAAAATAATTATTTCTCAGTGAAAAATTATATGCATATAAAATAGGACACATTTTTTGATTTGATGAGTAGCTTACGAATCAAATTGTTGCCTAATATTTATGTTTGATAACATATTTTTTATATTTATTATTTATATTGACAAATTGAAATTTATAAATGTGTGATCCCTATTTTTTGTCGACACACAAGTACACAAATCGTGTAGTTCTACCGACTTCTGGGACATGGATTTGATAATTATTGCAGATCCACGTTCACGTATATTTATTGTTGAGTTTAAACGTAACGAGTCTTATTCGCTCAAATACAAGTTTGATTAAGATCGTATTGAGCAGTCTGCTTACTCAGAAATATTGAAGAATCAGTCTGGGTAAAGGTACATTTTTTTTGTTGAGGAAAACAAAACACTAAACCGTTTACAAGTATTATAATTTATAACTATAGGTAGTATTTGGGCAAAGTTATTCTAATTTCTGACCCGATCGAAATATTATTTACACTCACTTTTAACCATTTCAGTAATTTGTTGTTTTTTCGTTTGGTAAAATGTAGGGGAATTTATGTTTGAGTGTATTTACCCATAATTACAAGTTTGGGGTTAATATTTATTGTTGTATTAAATTGTGCAGGATCGCAATTATGAAGTTTCGCCAAAAAATAAAAAATAAATCATTTTTATTTGTTATGGAAATTATTAATGATTTTTCCCGTTTTTTTTTTATCTAAACACGGATGTAACACGACACACATCAGTTTAATACATCTAAGTTATAAACGTATTACCAAAATAACAATGGAACAAAATTTAATATTTGATTCGATTACTTTTATATTAAGCTGATCACTAATTTTTAAATGTTTGGTTCAATTTAAATTTTTAAATTTTACTTACAGCGACTATAGTGATTGTTATAGTTGCATAGGTATTTTATTAGAATCAATTTAAACTTATCTTTTCCAACCTGAACTATTTAAATGTGTTCTCTGAGCTTATTGGGAACCTGTGTGCATCATAAATATTACATAAAAGTATTTTTATTCAGTAGAGCTACATGATTTTTGTCACTTTTTATGATGACTGATATTATTTTTTATTGTTCCTATTTGCATATTTGCAGACTATGTGAACGAATTTTACCACTTTAAAATGATGTACCATCGGCCAATGCATAATTACGAAACTATTTATGTCATAAAAATAATATTATTATAAAAAGGTTTTAATGATAATTATCCCTGATTTTGAAGATCGGAGATGGGTTTCTGAAACATAAGTGTTTTTAAAAATGTTGATTTATCATCGTACATATTTTGTTTATTGTTAGTCGTTATACGCATTGTCGAAATGTCGTGTAATGTAGGTAAGCGGTACATTTATAGCTTTTTAAATGCAGGCACACGTACAGACATAACGTATTTAGCATAACGCTAGTGCCTACCTATATATGTGAGCAGGATATAATAATATGAATTTTGGAAAGTATATATTATTTAATTAGCTTATTATGTGTGGCCCCGCTGGAATTTACAATGCTACAAATACATTGTACATTTGAATTTGTATGCAGTATGTACAATTGTTCGCATAATAGACGCGCGTATATAATGTATATATTATATTATACATGTTATATATATATGGCTAGTATAGCAGTATAATATTTGTTTTCGGAACTTTCGGTTTTTTCGCCGACGAGTATGTGACGTCGACGAGGGAACCATAATATTTTATGCCTCATATATTATTATTATTTGTTATTATACATGAAGGTAATGTATTTCGTTTCCCGATATCGGAAATTAGAAAAAGAACCCGACATGTAAACGGAAATGGGATCGATTACGTAAAAAAATAAGAATAAACAAACGAAAAAAAAACCCAGACTGTGAGACAAAAATTGCGGCCCATTAAACATGTTTTTTGTTTTCCATTTTCCACAGTATACACACCACGGTGCACCTGTGGTAGTAGTATTTGTATCAGTGGTAGTATAAAGAAGGTAGTCGATTGTACGCGAGAATAACCGTTCCGTGACCAATCCATTGGTTTCGTGATCACGAACAATCCGGGTTTTCTGGCGTGTGTAATTGACCCGCCACTTTGGTCTGCACACAAATTAGGAGATAGGAGAATGGACACACGGCGGCGGTGGTGAAAAAAATATCCAAAAATAAATAATATACGATCCACGGTATAGGATGGCTGGCGCGACGAATCATGGGTATATATATATATATTCATCCCGATTTACTTCAACCGTTCATGTACCATCAGTCTTCTGCACCAAGCACCTCACACGTCCCAATGCTAGTTTAATCGTTTCAAGTCCGTTGTACGACAAACTGTATCGTTGTTGTATCGTTATCGTATTGTTTGTGTTGAAAACACACTGTCGTTACATATTATTTTAATAATAATTGTATTGTATTAACTCAATAGCAGGACTGCGTACGTACATCATAGATGATAGGCAGGCAGTGATCCTCCATCGTACCGAAACTTAATCGATTTACAATAATCTGTTGGTATATTTTATCGTTCACTTATCTATAATTTTTTGTGGTCCACAACTAAGGACAGTTTTATAGTTTAGCTGTATACGAGTGGTTTCAAATCAGTCTCTCGAGAAATATTGTGATATAATAATAATATTATCGTAGCGTAGATCGGTCTTTATACTTAAAAGAGTACGTCTTAAAGTATAATAATATGTACTTTTGTCGTAATTATCATCATGTTGTATAATACCTACTTTCAGGAGTTTATAAAAACGCTTTCGGTTGTCATCCGCTCTGCATAGCCACATCACATAATAACATCGATAATTTTGCTCTGAAGGTCTATTAATTTCTCGGCTCGACCATGACGAATATTATATGTATATAATTATAACACGAACCATTTAATCAAACTTTTTTTGTCGCTTTCGAGTCGATATTAATGGCTACATGGGCTAATTAATGTTAGAAATTAAACTGATTGACGTTGAGTGTTAAAACTGTGTAATATTATGGCAATAATTTAAACACGCACATTTAATCATTATTGTTTTCCGTCCGGAAATTTTTGTGGAGTTTGTTCTTTATTTTTTTAAATTTTTTTATATGCACCCACTGGCGCAATGTCTAAGGGCAATGTCTCGATTTGCCCTTATAAATAATAAATCCATAACGACGTGGGACCGAACAGAAAATTTGAACATGCTTTGGCTCTTTTGAATGTCTTATAATATTATATAGGGCAAACCGGTGAGCTGCTTCAGTCTGAGGTCGATTCTGTACTTAGCGAATCACGAGTGGAGAACTTAAGGCGACTATATATATGTCATATTAAATTCTTTGGATAGAAATGCTGTGGAGAGGTAGGTACGCCCACTCGAAAGTCTTGTCTTGTGAATTATAAAACGTGCGTTTTATTTGCAAATATAAAATGTTCTTTACTATAATCTTTAGTGGTCCTCGTAGTAGAGAATTTAATTGGCCTTTTAAAAGAAACGTTCCCTCGTCATTATAATCTAATTTAAAACCTTTCAAAAGTCTGGTGAACGAAAACACATTCAGACCGGCTCCTCAATACCACCATACTACGTATAGTTCTCACAGTTTTCACTGGTAATGTCATTTTTGCAGGAAGGCTGGTAAACATCTACGCCATCGCTTGCTTATTCCACGTCAAATATTACGTTTCAGCCATTTTTGTTTTTATTTGAAAATTCGAAACATTTACTATTTGACGTTATACAAGTAGCCTAATGGTCGTGGTGAAGAAAATTAACTTTGGCTATGAAAAACAAAAAATCACGAATACAGTAAACAAAAACTGTTGATTTGAGCACTTTTCATTATTGGTATATTTATTATTTTCGGCTATTACGTGAAAGCAAAAATGATGATGTATTTTGATTTTTCAATTTTCAGAAGACCAAGGCTCTTTTGGCGCAGTATAGTTGTCCATGGAGTATGGATTATCTTTCCCTTGGATATTCGGTCAACGATGCATTAATATTTGCAAATCGTCGGCATACACAAATATAGCCACATAAATATTTATGTTTTAACATTTCAAGACATTATAGCTATAGGAACAATTTGTGTCAGATGATTATTATATAGAGCTGTGCTGTGTTGTTGTTTTTTTTTTTGATGAACATCTCGACATTTCAACTACAATAAGCACATTGTGAATAATGATTCGTACCATGATTTTTGATTTTAAGTAAATGCTTAACTGACGCGAAGACGTGAACGCTTTGATTTAATCACAGTTGTTTCCATAAAACGTTTTGGGGGTTATGATATTGTATTTTAAAATGCAACAGAATATTATACTTAAAAATAGCGTGCAAAAAAAATATAGAATTTTTGATTACATAGAACTTTATACTTTTCTTATAGTTACCTATAACATACTTATCCGTTTTCATGATTTAATAATTATTGACTATTGCAGAGTGTAGAATTTTGTGAGCGTGTGAATGACTTCATATTCAAAATACATTTGTTAAATTACATAGATAAATTATTTTATATTTTATTTTTCAGACCTCCAGAGTTGAACTTTTACATCAGACATTGCATAATAATTTAAATGTATAGCTTTTTGTTTAGTTTTATGAAGTTAGGCGGCCCGGCGTATTGTATAGGCAAATCTGGTACTCCGGTGATTTTTTCAACCATTTTCAACATAATGCTTTCTTCTGTATTGATGATTGGTAAAATATTGAATACTGGTTTCCATTCAACTGGGTTTGATGTGTGTATTGTGTATATTATTACGCAATTCGAAAGAATAGATTAATACAAAACACAAATTGTATATTGTAACGACATAACGTCATACTCACGATTATGTTACACACGGTTTTTTTTTTTGGAATTCTGTGTAAACTGAGAAACGCAATAATATTAGATTTACAGCGATGTTTTTTGAAATTTCATCGTATATTGAGAGACTGGTAAAATATACGAAAACATCTTAGCTGCATGTGTCATAAAATCAATATATCATATTATTATGTAATTTAAATATGTCGCTCCTCAATACCTAGTTGTTAACAGTATTTTCAATTTTGACAGGTCCAAGATTAGTCTACATCGTTTTCTATCAACAAAATGAATTACTGTTTATTCTATACAAGTTATTGTACATGTGGATTTTCGTATGGAAAGAAAAATTGAACATTTAAATGTTAAAGATTAAATATTTTAAACTTTAAACTTTGATATTTCTGGATACAATTTAGTTTTTTTTTAGAGATATTATAAGTTATTAGTAAAATTCATAGATTCTTGTCTTGTCGATAGAAATTTGTTTACATTGAAAGGCTAGTATACGAGATAAATAGTATACTGTATACTATACACAATTTATAATTCCTTGAAGTAAGTAAATTTTATTTATAACGTTTTTATTATTGTTGAAACCTAGTGAATATCCGCTTTATGTAAATAAGAGAATATTTTTTTAGCACAGTTCTTTTGGTTCATGCGTGTAATTTGTATCATTTTATTTAAAACGAAAAATAAATATTCATCTCCCCACCATTACATTTTATAAACTTTAAATTATTTATACAAAATTATTGTACATTCATAAACTGTTATAAGCTTTAAAAATAAGAATTAATTAAATATGTATTTATTTGCTAAGTACTATAAAGTTTACATATACCTATATATAATTTTGTAATATTTTGTAAACATTAACATTCATTAGTATACTACGAGACAATTAATTCAGAAATTATTTATTCGTTTGACATTTCAATATTTTTAAATTCGAGTTACAATAATTATGTTTATTTAACTGTCGATGACACTTTACTTCCTATATAATTTTAATTCGAGAAAAATGTACTTGAAAATGTATTTAATAAATTAATCGTATTTATCAAATTACATAATTAACGATGACGTTCGAATACAAAATTGTTTAAATTTTAAATTGAAATCATCCAATTAAAGTGCTAAGGATTTTCTTTTTGAAATATAGAGTTAAAAATATAATATGTTTAAATATAACAATAATGATATAATAATTTTACTCTAAGTGGATGTACCTATGGCTATATACCTAGTATACCTATATAATGAATATAATGTAGTCATTTTGTTAAAAACAATAATATTATTGTACAGGACTTAGATTGTGTGTTTTAAATGATTAAAATTTAACTCGCGAGCTCGCGAATGTTCAACTGACCATGACATTGCCGTCGTACTCATAAAAAAAGTAAATAAATGTTCAGAGAACAATAGACAGAACATAAAATAATCGTTATTCAATACTGAAACTGGAGCTAGAACTCCAACAAAAGTGCGACCATTATTCGGACAGACTTTTCTGAGTGATATATAATATATATATATACTACATATATCACTGTAATAATAATAATTATTATTGTTGTGTTGTATGTCACGACAATAACTGACATCAGCAATAAAGCTAATAATGGGACACACACACACACACACACACACACACACATATTACAAACGCGGTTCGATACCGGATAACGTGTGTTTCGATTTGAACGCACCGTTTTCACTGTTTAAATAACAGTTTTTCCCCCTACACAAAGGTAATCTAATACTTTCGTCTTGTTTCGTTTATTATTATTTTATTCCTTTTTAATATTACTTGAGGCTTTTGAAAAGTTGAAAGCCCCAAGTTAACGACAGAACAAATAACATATGGTAGAACCACAGCACACGGTGAGTGGAAATCTGATATTATAGTTTGAACAAATTACGGAGTCGTACGACTTTTACGATATAATTTGGAGAAGAAGTACGAATCATCACTCTGTCTCGCGCTTGTAACCGATATCCAACTATAAACCACGCTGTAGTCATTACGATGGAGTAATATAATATAATTTCATTTTTACATTTTGAAACAAGTACCTTTGAAATAATCACAATTATAATAATGTAATATGTGGTGTGAAAAAAAGAAGGTAAAATCACTTTAGAGTTTAAGTGTGTATAGGGTTACCACGGACTGTTGTATTTTTTAATTTACTAACCATTACTGCGGAGCACCACGTAGCCATTTCGTGAATCCTTTGACTGGTTGTACACTTAGCGTCTAAACGAGTTTTTACGATAAAAAAAAAAATTAAAAATGTACAGTATTTTTTGTTAAGCTCTTTTACGGCGACGACTTTTCGAAACGATATATCGAACGACTTGTATCAATTATAAAAGTTACGATTCGCGTTTTATTCAAAAACTGTAACACGACACATCGCTCGGTGGGCGATTGAATATCACTTGGTCCACGATCCGCTTTCACAGCACTTTTTATATAATTGCTCCTTCCATTATTTCCACCACCACGTTTTCTCGTACAACAGTGGTGGTTACTTTTCGTTACTTTTTTTTGTCGACAATAATAAATTATGACCTGGAAAGATGAACCTGGCCGATATGCGACGTATTATTATGTCGTTTTTTACATTGTTTTCTTCACTGCATTACACATGCATACGTTATAATATTATTATGTATACGGTTACGGTCTTCGAAACTACTCCCCACCGTGTATTTAGGTGCCAATACGTTATATACCGGGCAAGAGGTCAATTTTCACTCTCGTTTTCATCCCACTGCCAATTATTTGCTTATACTCATTTTCGATTTAAAACCAAATCTCTATTTCCGATCACCGAATTGTTTTTTTAAAATTATTAAACTGATGTTGTAGGTGTGCGAATGCATATTATTATTATTGTTATTATACTATTTAGCAAAACTGAAAAATTCTACAATTTTGACAGTTTCTTATTAGTTATTATCATTTAATTATATATATTTACCACGAATTGGTCATAATTGTGAGCAAGTGCCGATTATACTGATTAATTTAAATTTTAAATTTATGATACACATTTTATACACTTTTTTAATAATATTTTAAACAACATCATAATTTAACATTTTTATTTTTTAAATGTACTCCAAACATTTTTAATACTTACCTAGCACTGAAATCAAATTAAATATACATAATATATTATGTCAAAGATGAAAATAAATGTAGTATTTGTAAATGTTGCCATAATTTTGTGACTGAATACTTTAATTGTATAGTATCATTTTTGTGGTCGCGTTATTTGAATATAAAATAATAGAATGTAATGATTTTTTTTTATTACCATTTGATTAAGTATTATCAATGAATAATCTCTTTGCCTACATGTTATCAAGCCATATAGTAATTAGCTATGGTTATTACATTATATGTCATCATATATTTTACTGACTGTAAACTTATTATTAATAATGTTAAAATGTATGAAGAAAGAAAGAAAATATTACTATTAATTAATTAATAAACTATACATTTAATTTTTAATATTCTAAGATGTAACATATTAAATTTATCAAATGATAAAATATTTTGAATTATTTATTTCAAATTTATTTACTTGGTTGTGATTGGTGTTCCACCACTGAGATTTACAATACACATACATTATATTTCAAAAAATTTTAAGATATATTTTAAATAGTTTATTAAAAATATAATTACTTATTCTGATTTGAATTGATAACAACCAATGCAATATGATAAGAATAAAAGCATATATTTTTTAATGTTCATTACAATAATATTTGTGTTTATTCGAATATAATATTATATCAGTGATGCAAAAATAGATAAATATAAATACTTTAATTTATATGCAATATATTATAGTGGTTATAATTCAATGTCATAAATTAATGGTGAACAACTTTTTCATACATCTAAACATACATTTTTGGAAAGGACAAACGTAATTATTTCAGATATTATATTATATTGATCGAACAAATTATAATTTTTTATTTTACAATGTAACAAGAACATACATATATCATTTAATAATTAAAGTGGCCAATTTACAATCAGCCAGACTGTAACGAATTTTTAGAGGTATTTCACGTACGATAACTATTGTTCATAAAAATTGGCGTATTATGCGTTTCTATTGTGTGGCCCAGAGGCATTTCAATCTGGCGCCTATTTTAAACTTAGGATTGCGTTTACTATATAATATAATCATACATTAAATACATCGTAATTGTAAATTTGCCTAACTTGCTAAAGTAACAATATTTAACGTTAACCTACTTTGATCTTGAAAACGTTTAGATTAAAAATAGTTTAATACATATTAACATTTACGGTAGGTACTTAAATTTTTTCAAATGAGTATTGTGTCAGAATAAATAAGTTAATTTAAATATAGTGAATTTAATGATTAAATCACTTTAATTTTGGCATCTATGAGTTACATTATTAAACACCTATGTTGACGTTGTTGGATTGAAGATGTGGTATTTCGGTTGAAGTGACAGCAGGTGTTTCAATTTTGGGCACAGGTTTTTCAATGTTGACGATTGGTGTTTCGATTTTAGTGATCGGTGTTTTGGTTTCGGTGATTACAGGAATTTCTATTTTATTAACCGGAGTTAAAGTTTCAGCCGGTTCAAATACTGGTTTATCCAAAGAGATTTCTGATACCGGAAATGGTACATTCACAATATTTTTCTGGGAAACCAGCTTTTCATCATTATTGTAGTGACCTAAGCTTCTGCGTTCCTTCAACATGTATTCAGAACTGTCTCCTTCTAGTCGATCGTTATTGGAATAAGGGTTGACATCTTCACCGAATGGAATATCTCCCCTCAACGGAGAACGGGAACCTTCAACGTTGGAGTTTACTGTTGCGGGTCCCACGATCTGGTCCAAATTGTATTCTGGTTGTATTTGGTCTACTTTACTAATCGGTACTGTAATGTCATCAGTGGGATACACAGCGATCGGTTCCATGGTTGACGTTGAGTATACACTATCGGAGCTAGGAAATACAATTTCTGGCTGTGATTCCAAGTTGGCTGGGGGAGAGATATAGTAAGATATAGGATTTTGATAAAGGGGGTTTGAATCGTCATCCGTATAACGGATCCACGATTCATCTTGATTTGGTTTGATCGGATTCACAGGTTGGGCTGCATCGATCTTGATATAGTTTATCACTTTGGTCAAACCATTGTCACTATTTTGGTTTTGGTAGTTGGGTGTGTTATAGGGTATGTTATCGAGGGTAAATTGATTTGCATTCAATGTATTCATGAATTTTTGGCTTGGCGCGTAATAATCGTTTTGGCTATAGCAAATTCTGTGAGATAGAGGTGGTGGACAGTTATTAAGCCATGGTGAATAATATAAGTCTGAGTAGAAGATTTGTTGTGGTTGCAAAGGTATTTGATTTTGAGTGGGAATTGTAATGATTGGTTCTTGAGATTCTATATCATAATTTACTTGTACGTTGGGAGCATAACTTAAGGGTTTTACAGTAGTGCTGTATTGTGCTGAAGTGAATGGCTGCACAGTTGTGGTGTATTGGTGTGTCATGGTAACAGGTTGTACAGTGGTAACAGGTTGTACGGTGGTAATAGGTTTTACAGTGGTAATAGGTTTTACAGTGGTAACTGGCTGTACAGTAGTAACAGGTTTTACAGTGGTAACTGGTTGTACAGAGGTGATGTGCTGTACAGTAGTGGGTTTTCCTGTAGTTATGGATTCCAAAGTGGTGATTGAATTTTCCGAAGTAAACCCAACATTGTTCTTGTTTTCTTCAATCAACTCTTCGATTGGTATGGTTAGACGATTTTTAAATTTTAACTTCGATTTGATGATGTTGATTTTATTAATAATTTGATCTTTGATTGAAGGTGTACCAACATTTACATAAGTGTCTGGTTGTTTTTCACTTGTATTCTCGCCCAACAAAAATTGTGTGTTTAAATCTTTTTCATATACACTTTTATGTTCTTCTTCTGAACTTAATTTAAGATTTTCTTCAAAATTTCCTTTAACATTTACTTCGGCATTTTCTTCGCAGTTCACTTCGGGATTAATTTCTGGATTTACAATGAGGTCTTCATTATGATTTTCATTTTGAATTTGTCCAACGTTTCCAACTTCTATCAAAATAGGTTTTTCATTAACATAAAACACTTGGCGATTCCACTCAATGACCGCATCATTAATGGCATCGTCTTCAACAGATTCACATTTATATGCGGGGTATATTTCTTCTTCCAAAAGTGGCTGTTCAGTAGTTGGTAGCAAATGTTTTGATATTAAAGACTTTAAAAACTTTAATGGTTTTATACTTGGAGCACACTGTGTTTCATATAAAATGAACGTCAGAAGTATTAGAAATCGCAGTGAGTTCATCCTGAAATAGAACAAACTAATTTAAAATATCAATAAAACCAATATTAAAAAAAAAAATTAAATTGTTAAATTATAATTTATAATAGAAGATATTAAATCGAATATAATATAATATTATATATATTTATCATTAAATTGATAGTAGGCACATAGTACTATTTATGGAATAATTGCACGATATTTATATGAAAGATTAATACGTTGAATTTTAAAATATTTATTAAATTAACCACATCAATATATATTTATTTGTTTTTGATTATTTTTTTAAAAACATTTAGATTTTATAAATTTTTATTTTTATTGATATTTATTCTGTTTCTATTATTAAGTGATTCCCTCAGAGTTAGATGAATTATCCTTAAAAAATATTATTTTTGAAATTTTAATTTTCCATATTTATTGTAGGTATATAGTCTAACTCAGTTTATTATGCAGAAGCCATTAAATATGAAGCCTATTATACATGATTTATTACCTATACTTGTTATTGAATAATCTTGTATATTTGTAGACAAACGTTTTTACGCCGTATTATTCCAAATTCGTATAGGCCCAGTATTCAGAGTGTAACAGAAAGACTGACAAATGAAATAATTTTTGTTTTAATCAATATTTAAACATCTCTTTTGGAAAAAAATTTAAAAACTCTTGTGCTACAAGTACAGTCAAACATTTTTTTTTGTACTTCCTGAAAATTAAAATTAAAAATGTGAATATTTTTGAACAGTATTTCTAAGCCTAATATTTTAGAAAACTTTTTATGGTGAAAACGTCTATTTAAGTCAATTAGTTTAATTTTAGCATCTGTTTAAAATATTACATTTAATATGAAATTTTAATATGAAACTATAAAAATATTCTTTTTGGGAATTTCTTGACTCAAGTATATTTCTTAAAATATTTATTTTCCATGTAACTTTCATAATTTTCGTCATATGTTTAACTAGTATCAATTTTTTTTCTTGTCAGGTCTTCTTTTTACACTCTGTATTTATAAAAAATAAAATTGACATCATGAATTTTAACTAAATAATAATAATTATGAAGCTATAGTTTGTAATATGGCGAAATTCGTATGGGATTGTGAGAACATATTATTTAAAAATATATTTATTTTTACTTAATAAGTAGGAAGTTATATCATATTTTTTACTTTTTAGAAACTATTAAGAAGTGAATATTTAGTTTTGATATTGAGTCTGGCATCTAAATTTATTCTCTTAGTGGTGAACGTTTTTTTTGTAAAGTGTGTGTAATATATATAATACTTGTGTGAATGTAAGAAGATATTTATTATTTTTGAAAAAAATACATCAATCGTAAACAAATTATATACGAGGTATTCGCATAAAAAATAAAATACCAGGAAAAGCCAAAATAATCAATTATTGTTAACTAAATCAAACCTAAAGAGTTGTCATTAAATATAGATTTATGCCAATTTTTCCATTTATTTTACTTTAAATTTCAAATCTAAAATTTAGATGATTGAGTACAACGTAAAAATGTAATGAACACAATTTAACACGACCAAATTTGGTTATATGTCGGAAATAAAATAATTTTATGATTACAATAATACTAGGTATATGAACTAATGTTGGTGGCCATAACATGGTAGTTATGTCATTATTGGCAATATTCGGAAGTAATCTTATAAAATTCATATAATTCAACTATTTTCAAATTGACTCATGATATAAACACGTCAGTATTTTATTTTTTTTAAATCTAATGTGGATGTAAGGATTATGGTAAATGCTGAAATAGGTTTTAAAAAATATTTAGAGTAACATGCTTAGCAAATGTAACAGACGATATTATACCATATTTATAAATTATAAGACTAAAGTCACTTAAAATATTGAATGTATTTTTAATTATTTTAGACTAGCAAGTGTAGCTAGAAGCAACGAATGCATTGTTTACTCATAAAATATGTATGTTTTATTTTTATTTTTTGTCCATCATAGGTAATCTCTTAGAGCAGTAAAATGCTTCAATCTTAAACTTTGAAGAAATGACTGGTTAAAGTTGGATTTATTTTGAGAATAAGGGGCTTCGCTGAATTATAGAAAAACAGGAATAGGTATTTACAAAGCATCAATTTTAGTTATACTGTTGTAATTTGAAAAATATTTTGGCTTCAGACTTTTTGACATTACTTATATTTGTATAACTTAATAAGTTGATAGTATACTTGAATATTAATACAACCTACCTATTACTAATAGAAAAATAAATGTAAAACTACTTTAGAAATATAAACTGACAGGCCGTCACCACTCAGTGATTTTTTGATACAGTGGTAATATAATTATAATAGTGTATCCTTTAATTCTAATTTAACACATTTATTACAGTGACCTACTTAGTAAAAATGTATTTACACTTTTTACACTTTAACAATACGGCAAACGACTTCCACGATTTTTTAAATTTTGTATTGTTATATTTTGGGAAATTGTAGGCTATCTATATGTTATAAAGGCTAATTCACTAATCATGCTCACCGCTAATTTTTCCTTTAATAATGTATTTATTAAAATAGTGCTTTTTGAAATTTTTATACATAGTCAAAGACGATTTTTTCAAACTCTTAAATTGTTTGCATTACTTAGACCTTAAGGAATGTCCTGTGGCGAAACAAACTTCTGCTTTTTAAATAAGAGCCCCCCTTTTTACTGTAAATTAGTTAGTGAATAATTTTTTAAAAATGTTGAAGTACCTAATTCAAAATTCAAATGAGTAGTTTTTTAGTAATTAAAACGATTGTACTGAAGATAATTCTATAATAGTCATTAATATGGTCTTACAAAAATATAAAATAGACTTAATATTTGAACTAGTATATTTTATTATACTTGGGCCATTTTTACAAATAATTTATGTTGAGGGATTAATATTAATGACTAAAATCTTTAGGTCACCATATTTCCCTTATCTTTTAAACCCAGAAAAATGGGGCATGAAATTTGTATCCTTAGAACGCAAATTTAAATAACTCAAAATTACTCATACGAATTTTAATTCTGATACGTACAATTTTTTCACAAAAATTATCCATTGATTAATTCACAGAAAAGGTTCTCATTTGAAAAAATAGAAGTTTCTATCTCTACAAGAAGAATAGAGATAGAAAGAAGAATACAAAGTATATCAAGAATTTGAAAATTTGGTTTAAAAATTCCAAAAATTATATTTTTACATTAATGAAAAAATACAAATTTAATTAAAATCGTAGGTATAAAATAAAATTTAAACTTATTATATTATGATTTATGTGTATTTGAAACAATTAATTTAAGTTGTTAAACCAGACTTATTTTTGTTCTATAATTCTGAATTACTTAATTGTACACTTTTATTATGTAATAGTTGTTAGTTTTGAATTTAACGAAAACCCTTTTAATTAAAAATTTCAGTTGTAAATAATAATTAACTTAATTAAATAATTTTTGTTGCAAAATAAATAAATACATGGGCGTTTATTACATACGTAACACTATACTTAAACGCTAATTAATATTAAAATAAATGAAAATATAAAATTTAGTAAAATGTTACATAATATAATATAAATGCATTAAATCTTTGACTAACTAATTAAGAAATATACTTATAAGTTTTACGATAGTTTCATTTTTTTTTAGTTCAATCATACTTTAGATTTTTTATTCCGTGTCCCGTTTCTGTTCTTGAGAAAAAAGCTACTAAAATGTCAAGTACCCATAGGTTTATAAATTAATAAGTTAAAAAGTGAGTTTTTAAATTGCCCAGCGTTAACCACGAATATTTAGAAAATCAATGAAGGAATTAAGCCTTACATCATTTTGATATAAATTGGGACATTTTTTGGTAAACTGAGTACTGCTAAGATTAAGTTGTTCATATTATTTAACTTTTACTTTATGGACTGCATTTATAGTCTGCAGTAGACTTTAATAATTAAACTATGATAAAACCTAGAGAGCCTATAGATTATAGTAATAAACTAAGGCTTTCTAATAAAACATAACGGTTATAGCCTTATAGTTCGACTCTCCCAACGAAAAGGTAAGTAACTCAATTTTAAGATTTTTTCTTTTTTTTCAATTTAGTACTTTTTTTCTGGACTTTCAACAAAGACGACAGTAACTGAATCTTATTGCATAAAAATATCTTTGGTTGATTTATGCTACAATCAGCTCTGGAAATCCAAATCGACGTATAATTGAGTAAGAGTAAAATTGAGTTACTTCTCTCTTCAATGGGGACAGTCGATGCATTCATCAGCATTTATTACTTCTAAGAATTTTGATTAAAATTGGAGAAATGCAAGGACGAGCTAGATTGCATTGACAAAATCGATATTGGTAACTAATTTGAAATAAATAACATTCGATGTTTGCAGTCCTTTTTAAAATTTTCGTCAAACCAAATTATGTTTCCATTTCACCAAAAATAATAGATTATTTCAGTCCATATTATCCAATATAGTTAATGTATCTTATATAATACGTATGTTTTCTTCAAACTGTTACGAATATGATTACCAGATACTAATTCATTCCAGAAAATCTATTTAGAACTTTTTCTGTGCAAAATGCCAAACATACGTACAATCTTAATCAGCAAAATTAATTTTTAAGTTATTTAACATTATTTTTATTTTACTTTTTATTAGTTGTAGACTCTTTTTAGTAGGTAATTTTAGTAATATACATATTATAATAAAATGATTAAGATACATTTATTTCAATTTCTAATTTTACAGAAAAAGATTTATTGAAGATTAATATAAGACGTCTTGGTTATAACTTACAAAAATTATTTGCATGTTATTAAATTTTAACACAATATTTTTTATTATTTTCGTTTATTAATTTTGAACACTTAAAATTAACCTGTTTAAAATATTAACATATTGGTGTAAATTATATTTGTTTTTTAAAAATATTTTAAAGAATAAATCGTGTAACAATACCAAAATAGAGTAGCATTAAATACAAATAAGTTCAAATGCATTCAAATATAGTAAGATTAGTGTGTTTTATATTGTTAAAAATGCTTAAATTAAATTGTCATTGTTATCGTTATTTAATAACTAACTTGTTGTAACATGTAATATGTTGATACATTTTAATTTTTAATAAATGAAAAAAAAAATATATTGTTAAATTAATATCTTATATCTATGTGGAAAATAAGGAAGTATAAACTTATTCTTAAATTAATTTTATACAAATAATTGTTAAAAAATATCTCAATTTTAACATATCTATTTCAAAACTAATATGTATGTGCGGTATCATGCTTGATAATAATGAAATCGTAGTTAAATGTACTAAGTTTATTATTCACCATAGTTCATTTTTCGTTAATGCATTTTGGAGGAAAATACAAAAATAAGAATTTTGGTTGCGTAAAAGGAAAAGTGAGATTTAATATGGAAAAAGAGATCCTGCCTTTTATTATCCAATAGTTATAATTTTTCATTAGTTTCATGATCATTTTATGTTCCATCAAAAAAACTTAAACATGAATAAATGTATTGAAACTACAAATTTTAACTATATCATTAATAGTATATTTCCTATATCTAATATGTAATTTTTAATTGAAAGCCATGGCATTTGAATACTAATTTAATTCTTTGAATTATGTTAGTTAAAATTTCTATTAAATTTTATATGTTTAATTTCTTTGGGTTAAGTTAGTATTTTTAGCTTTAAAATGTACTTATTTATTTTTGTATGCACATTATGATACTCAATTTATGTTGATAGCATTACTCATAAAAGGTATATTATTTTTATCAGCACTTAAAATCTAAAACATCGTAACATCGTATAAACAGTAAACACTATAATGAACAGCAGTCTCCCAGAAGCCAGATTGAATTGCTTTTCAAATGCGATGATTTTATTATTGATTTCAATTTTATAACAATACCCTACTGCATTGGTGCTTTTGATTTTTTTTTTAAATGTGAATAACTTTTAAAGACACTAACAGACATTATTTTCGTATATTTTTAAACACTATTCAACGTACTTAAATTATATTGATTGGGTATTTGAGAACTATATGTATAACATAAATAAACATAGCTTCACAGTTTATCTTAGCAATTGTACACACAGAATACGCATTCATTCTTACTCGTAGAATAAATGCATGAATTAAATGATTCAAATATTTTATTTACCACAAAATATTCACTGGATAACGAATTGGTACTTAAGATTTTTACTTTTATTGGTATAGGTATGAACTATTAGATCATATTTTAGATTTTTTCAAAATGTATTCAAATTATATATTTTAACGTTGAAGTGTATTCGTATTTTGCAATAGTAAATTATCTATTACCTACTTATATACTTGAATAATATTTTTAATTGTTTCATCTTTAAGATATTAAAATATAATTTTAATTTTTCAAAAATTTATTTTACGAATTGAAATTCAAATCATCAAAATTGAAATTAAGATAAAAAACTATAATATAATTTAAGTAATATTAATAGATGGTAGAATATATAAATTAAACACTCCTATAATATGTTACAATTTCACAATATCTTTGTGAACAATAGAACAATTAAATTTATGGATACTAGATTAAATCTTTGGTCCGAAAACAGTTAGATTCAGCATTAATAATATTAATAACAGCTATGTTATTTAAAAATAAATGTTTAAGACTAAATATAGTTTTATATTTGTTTTTCATTTAAGTCATTAGTAATAACTAATAAGGAACAAAAGGTATATTGATATAACATATACATACTATATTAACGTCACATGATATTATTTTCTTTTGTTTAATAACTTGTGCATTTCTCAGAAGTTTGTCATATTTTATATTTTTGACAGATAAATAATGTACTTCAATTGATGAAAAAAAGTTTATCTCTATTTAATAATAAATAATAAACAAATATCTATTCAAATTCATTCTGTACAACGAGAATTTCGGAAAAGTAGTTAAAAGTAGAACTACATTTGGTTAATAATAAATAATAATCGTACGTTAAATGTATTGTACTGTATGATTAGATTATCTTAATTCCGCATCTATGCATTTAAAATTATTGTCATTTTATTTGTTTTTCAAAAAAAAGTCAAAATTGATTTAAAAAAAAATATATTAATCTTATTTAGTTTTTTTTTTATATTTTATACCATTTATTATTGAGTTAGGTAGTACAGATTATATTTAAATTATATATATGAATGATTTCAAACGTCTTGGAAAGACTGATCGAGCAAATAGCTTGGTATTACATATACAAATCGATCGTAAAATGTGCTTAAATATTTTATGTTATTTATTATATCGAGGAAAAATTTTAAATCCGAAATGCACATCATAAGCTATAACTAAAAATATCAATACAAATTTAATAAATGTTAGTCGATAATAATATATTGAATGGCATTATTTACGACATTTGAATAAAAGTTTAATCGAATAAATGTGTGTGGCAAGTGACATTACATAGTACTATAATAGTATAATAAATATCAATAACTGTAAATTTACTATACTATAAATTATAGAACCAACAATAATTTACTTACTTGAAGAGTAAAATCAATATGCCTGGACAAGTGGTATTCCAATGAGCTGTGGTCTGAAACTGTTCGACTTATGCACTGTTATTGAAATATTAGTTTGATATCAGGAATATTTATACATTTGTATATGGCTTAATGTAAATAGCATACATACAATTAAATTCACATTTAATTTGCCGGACGATATTTTAGTGGTGAATCGACATTCCTGGGCCGAATCGCACAAATGTCTACGCTCGATTATCAACCGTCGTTTTGAAGGTAGGACGTACCCATATAATGGTATGCAGGTATGTAGTTAGTAGGTACCTGCTAGGTATATTAACATTTTACAATAAATAATAATGTGAAATTAATTAGATAGAATTCAAATGAATAGCTCCGATAGTCCGATATCGATTTACAACTCAAACTGTAATAAATGCAGATTTGCCCAAATAACAAGTAAATGTACCTATTATTATTCGAGTATAATACCTACCTTTTCCTGTGTTTCGAAATCAATGAAATTATTTTTAAGCTTGAATTATATTAAATATTTCCTTTTGATTTGTATAATTTAATCTATATCAATATAATATACAAGCTTGACTGTGTGGTTTTCTCGTTTTCCTGTGTGAAATGTTAACCTTATTGCCTATAGCCAACTCTGTATGTTTTTACAAACATTTGAGGATGTCTTACGTTTGAAAAAAACACTCAATATTTTGGTGGAGATTTAGGTAAATAAAATAATTATGATTTATTTCCATTTAATTATTGTTTTTTGGATTTCTTTAAGAGGATTTTTGGGGGCCGTTTGTTTTGTCTCTGTAACCCACGCTCAACATAGCAAATTTATAATTTGTAGAACCAGCCCTATTGTTGTCACTTTTAATATTTAAGTGAATTTACCTATCATCAAATCTTAAGCTAAAAAATTTACCTGTTTCCTGATTTTTGACAACATTTTAATTTTTATACAATTTATAAGCAATTTTAAATTGTAATAATTAACATGCTCGTAACTTACAGTTTAAGTGAAAATAATTTATACATTTCACAGTATTATTAGAAAAAATATGACATGTTGACATATGATTACCATATAACACAATCATATTGATAAAACGAGCACAATTAACAATACAATAAAATCGTATTAATTGATTTATAATGTGACGACTACAGATATAAACTTTATTGACAATAATATGTTTAATTATTTTCTGAATTTTATATTTTTTAAATAATTTACATAGTTATTGGTATTTATTGGCTCTATAAGTCCTAGTGTAAAATATAAATCCATGTATTAATAATATAATTTAAGTAGGTAATTAATATTATAACAATAATTGTGGTAGACAATAAATGTAAAAAAAATAATAATTTTGCTCTATTATTGCGTGTGTTTTTTTTATAATAAATACTAATAGAATGGTTTTTTATCATGTCAAATCGCTGTCTTCATTTAAAACTCGGACAGTTTTTAGTTGGACAGCCATGACCCGAATTTTTCTTTATTACGTTTAAAGGTGTTTTTATCAAACAATTAAATTAACTCTCGACATGTTATTGTGAAATGTCACACATGTTGCTCAATTGCACTATTTGTACTTAAATTCTGTCATGTAAATATTATTCGGTTATACCTATATAATGCCACTTCAAAATTAAACAATAACGTAATTAATACATTAAAATATTTCAAAAATATTTAAAACAAATTTAAAATTAAAATTGCTAGTTCATATATTTTATTACAATGTTGTAGCTATAATGGCTTCTGAAACCATTTTAACATTAGCACAATAGCATATCTTGAAATATAAGTAGATATACATACCTATTTATACCAAACCAATATACTGTTATTTTTTGTATACGATCTGTATATTATATTTATGTGTGGAAAAATTATTATTATTGATATGAGATCAATAAATTTGACGTAGCCATGCACCCATGTAGGTCCTATTTTACAATATATCTTACCAAGTTATTTTTACACTTCATGGAAATTTAATGTTTGGAACTTAATTACATATTTTCAGTTATAATCATACGCGCATGTTATTACATATATTACACATACTTCTAACATACGTTGCAAATATTTCTGAAAATAATCTTCAATTTAAATTGGACATAGACCATAAAGTCATGCAATTAATTTAAATTAGTATATAACGCAACAGGTTGTATAATATTTCGATTTTCGAATATTTGTAATTTTGATCACAAGGACCAGATTTCATATATTTTATTTTCTAACAAAATATATAATTTAAACTCAATTCCAATTAAATTTAATTGTTACGTTATTTATTTTAAACAATGTTATGTTTTTTAATCGTCCAATCCTTTATGTTGTCGGTCGAATAATATGTACATTTTAGGTAGGTAAGTTGGTTTTTAAAATTTACGAAAAAATACTAAAATCATATTTTTGAATACTAAAGAATAATATTAAATTAATATTGATTAAATATTACTAAAGAATATTCTTTACAAAATTTCAAACGAAGCTAAATTTTTTCAATAAAATATGTTATCACCATCTTGAAAAATAATTTTTAATCTATTCCATTTTGGGAGAGACAAACACGGTGGAACATAATATTCCATGGAATATTGCAATAATTAATTATGTTTTTTTATTATTAAAGAACACAATAAATGATAATAATCCAAACATATTTTTAAAATACATTCATTGTATGTGATAAATAGAGTATAATTCACCAAGCATGCTCACTCCTTTTTTTTACAATAATACAGTTATTCAAAATCTGACTTTTCTAATTTTTAGATACGGTATACTACTTAAAGACAATATTTTAAAATTCTTGAGATTTTTTTGTTTTATTTAATGAGTGTCTTGTAGAGGTACAGACTTCTGTTTTTCAAACGAGAAACCCCTTTTTTACAATAATTTATGTAATGAATAGTTTTCTAAAAATATTGATTGATTTGTATTTATATATTTATTATATTTATTTATTCATTTTATTTAGTGTACTAAGGATAATAACTCCATGATATTGCAGGGTTTGTAAGATATGGGAGTTATGGTGATTTGAACATCTTAGTGATGGATATTAAAATATAAGTATTAACTATTAATATTAATAATTTGTAAAAATAAGTAAAAAAAATATTAGATCCAATATATGTATTAATTTTATAGTTTTAAAAAACCATTTTTATTGACTATTATCTTTAGTACAAATATTTTAGTAACTGAGGAACTTCACAAAAACAGATTTGAATCGGAATCAAGTAAGTACTAAAATCTGTATAGTTAAAACGAGAGGTTCTCATTTGAAAAACAGAAGTTTTCATCGATAAAGAACAGTCCTAAGTAGTAAAAAATAGTCCAAGAACTCTAAAACACGATGTATGAGTATATTTAAAAATTTTAAACAACAGAATTTGAATAAATTCTTTATTAAAGGAAAACATTAGGGTATTCTGTATAATACTTACTTAAAAAAACAATTCTTTTGCAACAGTTACTGGAAGTTTTATTTTTACATTTTACTAGTTTGTTTATAATATGTACATATATATTTTTTATTAACTGAGGAACTTCACAAAAACAGATTTGAATCGGAATCAAGTAAGTACTAAAATCTGTATAGTTAAAACGAGAGGTTCTCATTTGAAAAACAGAAGTTTTCATCGATAAAGAACAGTCCTAAGTAGTAAAAAATAGTCCAAGAACTCTAAAACACGATGTATGAGTATATTTAAAAATTTTAAACAACAGAATTTGAATAAATTCTTTATTAAAGGAAAACATTAGGGTATTCTGTATAATACTTACTTAAAAAAACAATTCTTTTGCAACAGTTACTGGAAGTTTTATTTTTACATTTTACTAGTTTGTTTATAATATGTACATATATATTTTTTATAACCCTTTGTTTCAAGTAGAGTAA
Organism: Myzus persicae; assembly: GCF_001856785.1. Classification (NCBI taxonomy): domain Eukaryota; kingdom Metazoa; phylum Arthropoda; class Insecta; order Hemiptera; family Aphididae; genus Myzus; species Myzus persicae. The sequence goes on along the minus strand of NW_019102003.1, from coordinate 260,353 downwards.
TTCATATTTTTGAAACTAAAGACCGTGAGCTACAATAACATAAATTTAAAATAACGATAACAATTTTATTATTATAAATAATTATAACTATACAGACGTATCGGGTAGCGAACACCAACCCTACAGCCTCTTCCACTATGGATAATATTATAACGACCTTCGGCTTATTCTAGCTAGCCTCTTCTTATTAGTTCTTTACTGTGACCTGAATATTTATCCCACATCAAGAAACTCATCAAGTCATAACACCTAGAATATGTATCGGTTTAACTCGTCCATCGCATGTTGCTCACACTTTTGAGATTTATAATATGTTATTTTTAATTATAAAGCAATGGCCCAACAAATGGAAATCAAACGTGCGTTAAGCTTACTCACTAGTTACACTTCATACATATTACATCCTTCACATTATTTTCTATCAAAAAATGTCAATCAGCCCCCAGTTTTGTCTCTAATGAGAGCCATGATAGTGACTTGACTTATATGTACGTACTCGTTATTTAATCACGTATTGTACTAATTTAAAAACGTTAACAATGAATTATTTATCACAGGATTTACAACAACTCGGTGTTTTTAATGAACTTGGACATATGGATTTTTTAGACAAGTGTTTGAGTTTATTATTAAATAACGGATCACACAAGCTATGGGGACAAAATTAATGAAATCAATATCGTATATATGACATGATAAAATTTAATTAAAAATATCTGCAAAGTATGTAATATGTATACGTTGTAAATAGCTTTTATTTGGAGAAAACCCCATGAAGTAGAATAGTGATGTTTTTTTTATCTTCATAATAAATGATTGACCTTTTTAATAATTTATATTATGTTGTACATTGGTGTTGTCGTTATGATATTTGAAATAATAATCACTATAAATAGCACGTGTGCAAATGAATATAAAAAATCTTGTATTTGTTTAAATTAATTAAGAATGATTTAATAATTTGCAATAGGTACCTAACTACTTTGATACTTTGGTCATTATCAGATTCAGGTTAGTTGTTTGGAAGTTTGACCCTTAAAAAAATAATATTGATCTAACAGATAAAATTTAAAAGTTGAACGACGTTGCATTTATACGACAGATTTTATAATTCATTTGTCCAGCCCTCCAATTGTTCAGGTGAAATGCAATGCATTATGAAATAATTGAAATGTAGACGAAATTGTTAAGATGTGTTTTTTATATATAAACTGGTTCATTTTTTACCATTCAAAAATAGTAAAGTTGACAGTTTGAATTTATTACAAATTATACGATTTAATGTTCCTCTAGTTAAAATCCAAAATTGTCGTTGCTCTATACCAAGTCACAGGCAGACAACTTTTTTCTAAGTATAAAAACAAAATAACTTAATTATAAGTTATGGTTTAACATTTTTCATTTTTTTAAAGACAAAAATTCTAAATGAAATATGGTATCCTAAACTTATAAGTTATAATATAACATTAGTTAATTAAGTTATATTTTGTATATTCTTACTTACTGCACAATCCATATTATTATGTATATATGTTTCAGTTTCATATTATCTAAGTATTGTACACTTACCTCCCGCTGGTGTAAATTATTTAATAAGTCAATAATAAATAATTTGTTGTTGAACTTTTGGTCATTGAACGTTTTTCATTAATTTAAAAATGTTCTTGAATAATGATACATTTATAGTATTTAAAAGTGACTTGAAAATATAGGTTAAAAACATAATCAGTTGATATAGTCTTTAAAAACATTTATAGTCATAAATTATTAATCATTTTTGATCACTATTTGTGTGAAATATAGGAACTAATAAAATATCTTAACAGGTTGACTGTTGAGTTCGTGGAATTATTTTTTCTTAAAATATTTAAAATACCTATCTAATCTAAATAATATTAAAGTATAATATTGTAATTATTGTTCAATAATTTAAACACAATATTATAGCTCCACAATTCTCCTCCAAAATAAAATATTATTCACATACAATTATTGTTGAATGTTTCAGAAGGATATATCTATATCTATACTACTATATAAAATGAAGTCACTTTCTATTGTTCGGGATAAACTCCCAAACTTCTTATTTAATCGTTATGCAGTTTTTTTTAAATTAAAGAGTACAACACAGAGAAGGTTTTAGGCATACATTTTTCGGATAAAATAAACGTGTAAATTGTATACCTATACCTTTTTTAGTAAGAAATAGTTGCTGGCTGAAAATAAATAACAATCAAACTCGACAACCACAGATCCTTCTAGTCAGGTCGGTATTGACGTGGAATGATAAACAATTATTATAATTATTTAGTTTAGCAAAAAAAAAAAAGACAATGAATTTTATCTGAATATCTATTATTAGTATTTATAATCAATGGTGTTACATTAGTCATTGGTAAAAAATAACTAATCGAATTTTCACAAATTGTTTGCTAAGATAGTTAGTTGAGTTGTACATATAGCCGCTCAACAGCACATCCACAGTCAAAATAAAAAATTAAATTAAATTAAAAAATATTATTCATATAGTGTATTTACCTAGCGTGGGGTACGATAGAAATAGTATAATATAATATAATTTAATATACTACCGCATTATAACAAGCGAGTCTCGTGTATAGATTTGTCATTTTCGACGGACAACGAAGTGCGCGGGATCAGCTAGTATATAATATAATAATCCAAATGCAAATCGTAATAATCCTATTGTTTAAAATTATTATTACATTATTCTCGTGAAAGTCAGACTATATAGATAAAATTGTGACTGCCATTCTGTAGAACGGATACTAAAATTATATTTTTTTAACATTTTTATCTATTTATTTCTCACTTTCTATTAATTTTATTCAGTGAAATTTTTATGGAAATACCTTATTGGAAAACCATTTGTGGAAGTAAACTATAAAACTCCTTGAAACTTTACACTGTAATGTTTTATGTAGAGCTTTCAGAAAGTTCTTTGTAAATAGTACTCGAACTTTTTTTCGTCTTATTTTTCAATAATTAATTATTAACATCGCTATGTGTTCTTAAAAACAAATTAATATTACTATGATATTTTCCATTTCACGTTGACTCTTATAAATTATGAAACTTCATTATTTTAGCGAACGTTTATTTATTTTCCATTAACATGTGGAACAATTCAAATTTCAAACATAAGATATATCATTCAAACTTACAGTTTTAGTTAATACATTTTTAAGAGGAAAATAGATTGTTCACGCAGTAATACCTACAGACTACATTTTATTTTGTGACGAAAAATATTAAAGGTATAAGTATAATAATATTTATTTGGCTTTGAAAAGCGATAAAATAACTTAAATGGAAAAAAACAAACGGACTTAAGACAGTTTGTATATGTATATTGTATATATGTATATTTTTAAATTAAAAATTAGTTTCGCATCTTTAAGACCTAGGCCTCTGATGGTGTGGCGCTGTCGGGTTGAATAGTTCCATTATTGACTTTTCAGGTATGTTGTATTCTCTGGGTCTTAGTCTGCTAAAATCACCATTCACGTCCACGTATGGTCTTTCCATCTCCAAGTTGGGTTGGGCGCCTGAGTCCAATAACTGAAAAAATACACACATTTTTCGTTTTAATAAAAATAACAAACAATATGGGTAGGTAGGTACTTAATAAATATTACACATCGCCGTTTTTTTAATAATCAAGTAACTTAAAGATGAGCTTTTAATTAATTTTTAGTTCAAAATGAAATACTTATAGCTTTGAATTCAATTGACTTTTTTATATTATACACATTTTTCTGATAACATGTTGTTTGTCTACAAAACAAATGTATTGTATTATATGAAATAATGTTGATATGGTATTAAAATAATTACATTTTAAATAAAAGCTGTATATTGTAATACCATGTAACACGAAAATTGAAAAGACGGGCCTTTAATTTTAGGTAGTATATTTAACAGTTTACTTGTATATATATAAATACATGAGTACGCATTTACCCATAAATTAATGTCCATTACTCCATTTACTTATTCGTTTTCTTAAGGTACATTTCTTCTATGTGAATTATTTGATACGTATATTTTTTATTTAACTTTAAACGTTTAAGGGTGTTTTTAGAATCAACGTAAAATAAATATAACAAATAATCCAAGTCTTCACAGACAAGAAGTCTTGTATCATCGAGTATTTAAATACAGATTGATGTCAAATACCTCAACTGAGTAAATAGGTATTATATACACCAACGTTTTCTATTTTTATCGTCGGATGAAATATAGTACACTTATCATAATAATGATTTTATACATATATGTAAATTTCGATGTTACGATTTCTCTTTGTAAACCGATAGAGGTACTTAAATATTCTATCGTTAGTATTCGAATCGAATCCTTACTGAGATTCGGACGTAAAATGTAATAAGGTTAACTATTTGCGGATGATACGATTTTTTACGCACTACTTCCTACATCATAACGACAACGGATAAGCCACTTTATTTTGCATTGTCCACCGTAGCAGTGCACAGCGCACGTCGTTTACGTAACTATATGCACATTTGTCACAGCCGGAACACAAAACGATAATACATCATATAGTTCAGCAATTTATAACTCTGATTGTTGAAATTTCTTCGAGGATACAACTTTTTTGTTAATTTCTGTTACAATAAACTTGAATTAAAAACGTCGACGACAAGTGTGTCAATTTATCGTTACCGATGAATCATATTAACTTTTACTTTAAAAACAATGAAAATAATAATACCAAGACGCATATATGTTAGATATACTTAAGTGTCTCCAGGTTAATAGCGTGTTATGATATTCTATAACAAGAATAATATGCTATGTTACCTATTTTTAATCATCGATGGGTGTAATATTATTTTAATAAACAATTCCAATAGTAGTAAATACTTAACAAAACATTAAATTCCGCTAAATATTTGATAATTTATTACTAAGAATATATTTAAAGATTTTATTGGATGAATATAAAATAACTTAAGGTTTAAAGTAATGGATTGATCATCTATAAACTTAAAACACAAATGAACGGTTTTCTGCTTATGATATATTTATAATATAGTACCTATATGTATGTATTATGTATAATATGTATATATTAGTTGTAATCATAAAAACTGCAAATAAATACATAAATTGGTTAAATTAAATTTGAAAAGTTTTTAATTATTGGTATAATGATTTATTTGAATTGCCATATTACTAAAAAGGCATGATTTATTATTCAAAATTATATTAATTTTGAATTAAATGTTATTTTAATTTTTTTTTGATAGTAACCTTATCGATAGTGAGAATACATAAATTTAATAAATAATAGCATATAGTTTTTTTTTACTTTTTAATTTATAACTGTTATCTGTTCGTGGTTACACATATTTCTAATTCTGTGGGGACCGGTAGAGCTATTGTTGGCTTAATAAATTATGTGAGGTTTTTATTTGGACAACATTTTCGGGGCCCGGAAAGTGCGCTAAAAGTTCAGTACACAGTGTGTATTTGTCCTAATCTGTAATCATATTATGTTGTACCTATTAATTAAGCAAGATTTTGATCTTTTAATTGGTAGGTACTGGTACTCTTTATTTGAAATAATAATCAATTTAAAATTAATAATAATTAATACTTGAATTGCCTCCAAAAACACTCATACGATTTTCGCTGTTATATTACTATTATAGTAGATATGTTATATTATATTATTAGACAGGGAGCTATTAGAATGTCCAATTGTGAAACAATGTGAAAAATAACTAAACGGAACGCACAATGGCAGAATTTAAAATCACGGTCCGGATATTCTGGTATTTGATGGTAATTACCACAATGTATTTTGACATGTATAGTTTCATTCTTATTGCAGATGAAAATGCAGTAATTTGTAGGCTGTAATTGTATGTCGTTTCTGATGATTTGATTAGAACTTTAAATTATATATTTGTAACTCAAAAGTAGGTTATTTATAAGTGGGTATACCGTAAAACAATATAAGTCAGAGAGGGATAGACGACAGTCACACACTGCACCAGACCAAACAGTACACGTCCCCGTGTCACCGTCCACTGTACATCTGTATCACTTCGGATAATTGTAAATTCCGTCCTGAAAACGTAAAGGTGAAATGTCGGAGCATATAATTTACTTACTGTACAACGTGGACCGTTATATTCAGAAAAGTAAAAATCCAGAAAAAAAAATAAAAACAATGGTTTTCAAAATAGTTTTGTTGATGTCATACTAAGTTAAGTAACATAATACTTAGCTAAAGTAAATAAAAAATATCTTACGGTTATATAAGTTATAGGTATCATATATATTATTAAATGCCATACAGCTATGAGTCATAAACACAGCATTATCGTATAGCTGATAAAAATGGAATAGAACAACTCGTTTAGTTAAGACGTAAAACGGAAACCAGCAATTTGAAGTTATTGGATACGATGCAGAAGTCTAATTATTTTTACGGGTGTGTTCAGTATAAACCGCAACCCCAAAAGTAATTTTACAAATTTTATTATACCCACAAGATGAGAAGCTATTTTTTTCGTCAATTATTTCCTGATTCGAGCACTTAAGATAATTAAGTTATGAAATGTTTCATTGGTATATGATTTATTTATACACGCAGAGTATATTTTAAGGTTTTGCGACACACCGGTTTGGCTAAAATTATTTATGTTCTTCGGCTAATCTTCGTTTTGATACTAACCGATTAAAAAGAAAAATCTATGTTGTGTAATGGGTTTAATGGAAAATAATAGTAGTAATAGTTTCAATATAACCGTATAACCGTTAGGCAATAAGTAGTGCCTAAGTAGTTGTTTTTCTTGGCTAGTGTTTAATTTGTAGTTATTATTTAATGGTAAAAAAATAGCAACAAAAATACACTCGTTCAACGATAGGTATATGTTTACTGTCCGTGTTTCGTCTTTCGTCCCGTTTGAACGGAACAACGGTAGATGTACAACAGCTAAGATCGGAGAGAGAAAACCGCGGATCGTAAGAATACGGCAGGTGGCGGTGTTTTAATTAGAAAATGTCCGTCCACCGCGCATATATATATACATCATTATATCATCTTATCATCTTGTCATTTTTGCGCCGACTTTCAGACTGTGAATAATATAATACGGGTAAGGTACACCGGCTGTACATACGCGCCCGTACACGACTACGACGGCCGTTAAACGAGTAAATAAATCACACTATAATGAAATTACGATTAAGCGTTTATACTGTGCAAAATAAATTGTATATATAGGTATGCTGATATCTCCACGATGCGCGTATTACACGTGTAATATAATAATAATAATAATAATAATAATATTATAAAATGTAAACGAAAAAGAGAAAACTCGCGCGGATTATTACGTAAAATGCAGTGCCAGCGCAAGAACCGTTCGGTTGTTATCCGACAAAAATCTTGGCGGCCCGAGAGCTGTATCATCTCGCCATTGAAACCTCCGCATAGTTGTTCAGTAAAACGGAGCCACGCGTTAGGTGACGATATTATTGTATTAAATTGTTGATGCGAGCTGCTACATATATTATAATATTATATTAATTATGCAGTTTCCGGCCAACGTACTTCCGCAATCACAGCGTTATTTTCCGACTGATTTCGACGCCCGTCCGCCCTTTGAGAGGACGTCGGCGAATTATTTGTTTTCTCTCCCTCTCCGACCCTACCAAATTTGCATTCACAACAACCAATCTTGTTCGTTAGTTCTAATGTTGGACTGAATTTAGTAGAGGTACCTATTGAACTTTAATCAAACTTAAAAGTCTAGAACGCTGACCGCGTGTTTGTACGTTGGCTTTTTCACAAAGTTTCAATCTTTTTCCAAGTTATGAGTAGGTTATAGTTTAAAAGGCGTAGAATGATACATTTTGTAAAATTTGTTAATATATATAGCAGACGAATTGAAATATTGTTCAAAATCTACCTTTCAGTGTGATAAAAATTAAAAATGTAAATATAAGTGGCAGCTGGTGTATGGTATTGAAGCTGACTACGTCGACAATTGGTTCTATAAAAAATCGTTCCATGTTGTACGTTTCAACGTTTATCGCTTAGAACAGTTCACGAGGACGTGACTCCTCAAAAATAGTATACCTCCCAATGCAACACGAAATTATAATAAGCTGGTTTTTTTTTCTAGTAAGTATAAAGACTTACGAGTGATTGGTGTAATAATAATAATAATATTTTAATACTGTGATCGTCATCGTCATCGGATCGTCGCAGTTGGTTGTGGCTCTCGTTATTAGTTCAGCCACACGGGTCGTCGCAGAGTGCGAATACCTCGAACCGTTTACGAATAAGAAAAATGCATAATTTATAGAAAACGAAATAATTGGCAAAATAACTTCCGAAGAAACGTATAACATAATTATACGTCTATAATTCCATACCATTATGGTTTTCCATCGTACGGTAATATTGTAATAATAACGTGTACCTATTATGTCGTTATTATAACACGGCTTATAACAATATAATATACGAGTACGATATCTCGAAATTCATCAGTCACCGTCGATGGTTACATAAAACGTAACAACATTAAATCGTTACATATAATATGTTAGAATAATAATAATATTATTATTATTATGTAGCGTCGCCGGGTCTTATTGTTGTAGAGTACACATAATATTTTATAGAAATATATGTACGCACATATTATGCGATAGCGCGCGCGCGCGTGTGTGTGTAGGACTTATACGTCGTCGTTGTGTTATATTTTATGACTGTTATTATTATTATTATTATTATTATTATCCAACACACACTGCAGCAAGTGTGCCTACACGCGAGTTATTATGCGAGTAATTCACACTCTCGTACACACGCACGCACGCACGCATTCGCTTTTTTTACGTAATATACGGCTCGCCGAATTTCATCGAGTATAACAGAATACAATAATATGTATAATACGCACTTACGTGGGTGTTATGCGCGATGTATTAAAATATTCGAGTTGGTAAGACTTTTTTCCGAATTTGTAGTTTTTGTAAGCCAGACGTCGTTATGACCGATAGGCGTGCATCCGGGTCCGCGGGGACCTGAGGATATTCTGACCGGTGACCTCTATATTATAATTATGTGTATGTTACGTTGTATTATAATATTATAAGATATATTATGTCAACGATATAACACTATACAATAATTAATAATGATATTACATTATAGATGAGCAACAGAGATATTTGACGGCTGGTAGTGACAGTGACCGGTAAAAATTATCTCCGCACAAACGTTTATTTCTTCAAAATTAGATTTTAAACAATAGTCGTACACTATTTTGGAGTTTAAGTACAATATTAGTGTGTATTCGGCGATTAATTCACGTATAGGATTGCTGACAAACACTATTCTCTTCAGTTTATTTAGTGATTAGCCACGCGATTTCAATTCATATTAATTATTATAATATATAATAGCAAATTTATTATTTTATAGATTTAAAAAAATATTCTTGATTCATTTTAGGATCTGATAAACGGAGCGGGAAATGTATTGGTTTTGCAATAATTTAATATATTATATATATTTTTATTTATACAAGAATTACAGAATTTCTGTTTCTTGGTCAAAAAGCTTGAAATATGGTACTAAGTACATCATAACTCATAGAATTCAAAAAATAATGAAAAATGTTATTTTTCAATTTATGATAGCTTTTGATGTTAACATTTGGATGAAATTGGATATTTGAACGAAAAATAACCCTTTTTCATGAATCGGTGTTTGGTGTTTTGTAATTTAAAACAAATATGAATCCTACTAGCTTGAAACTTCCATCATTACGTTTTATATTTTTTATTTTATAAATAGTGACATTTTTAAAATATTTAGACTAATTTTAAGTTATTCATACCATATTCGTACCATTATAATGTTCTCTGGTATTGGCTTATATATTTTTTTTAATTTTTTGGCAAAAATTAATTCCGTCTATCGAATTATACTAAGAATACTTATGCTAGAGAAATTATTAATACTAATATAAATATAACATAACATATACTGTCCTCAAAAATAGATGCTGCAGACACCTCTTCTTAATTTTTTCTTTTAGTTACTCTTGTTAGTTTTTTAGGCTGTAAATAATTTTATCATTAAATTCAAGGTATTTAATACGTCTTCCATATGAGATTCACTTACAACATAATATATGTACTGCAAAAGTGAGTTCCTTATTTTTTCATAGATTTTTATTGAATTGTTATAAAGTAGAAAATATCAGAGTTGATTTGTATTTGTAGGCGATTTTGTAATGGGTATATTAATTTTCCTGTTGTTATTTTACACTTATAATATTATTACACTGCAATTTCCATTGCTGTATTAACTCAAGTGATTAGAAACATGACTGAATTTTGAGCACGATCGCTTAACGTAAGTACTCACATCGATTACACGAAATTTGTATGGTATACATAAGGTTAGGTATGTTTTTTTTTCAAATTGACCACTGAAGGAGTGTAATTTACGTGTATCCGAATTCATCTGGAAATTAAAGTCGGGTGGAATGTATCTAGAATGATTATAATATTATATTTAAGCTATAACCTAACCAATAATGCATACAACGTGCAACGATAACGCTAAAAAAAAAAAACACATCGGTGTTTGCTATTATTTTATTTTTACGCAGTGGAAAAAATATGGTTTCGAGTAATAATATTTGAAAAGTTGTATGTAGGGTTTGAAAAATGCAAATGTTGTATCCGCATGACGTGTGTATAACGCAACGGGCATAATATTTTACGACAAAGCAATCTGTGTAATAATTACGTAATGCTGTCCTTAGAGATTCTATACCACGCGCGTTTAATAAAATCGGAGCCAAAAGTAATTTAAACAACTACAGACATATGTATGACCATTAATAATTTATTATTATTTTTGTTTTTAGATAAGGTTGTGAAAATATTTGTAATACATTACATTATACATGTTTCAACCGTGTTATCCATACAATTGTAAGGTACAATCGGACAAAAATAATTAATTTCCTTCATTATGTTTATTGTTTGTTCATATGTTATACTATCATTTATAAAAAATAAATCTAACGAGCGATTTGGTAGCTTAAAATTGCATAAAAATAATAAGTTTTAAGTTTGACAGACTGTCACAAAAGTGCAGTTTCTGGTAATTATAAACAAAAAAACGTGCAAATATTATTGCATCTTAATTCACTGTACGTTTCGGTAAGTTATGACTTTGTGTTTTGTTGCGAACTAGCTATATTAAATTAGAATTGGATTGTTTTTCATGTCTGTGGGATCTACTTAAATAGTTAGTTAAATTGTAAAATATCGTAGTTATCCACGCTATAACTACGATACTTGAATATACACTTCTGACGGTGTAAACATTTTAAGTGTTATGCGATTAACATTTTGTTTCTGACTATTATAAATTAAAATATTATGATTTGTGAATAAAAGTTATAGCTATAGGTACAGAATGTTTTTAAAATTGTGTTATGCAAGTAAAATGTTTAAATATATATATACGAGTAGGCGGTAGCTGAATTATATTGGGTTTCGAAGAATTAATTCGATTTAGTTTTAGAGTTATGAAAACTGAAAAACGCATGAACACGCATAAACCGAAGTTGCAGTTTTTATTATTTAATTATTATATTAGCAGCAGATAGAATTTTATTATTTCAGAATCGAATTGAGCGCAATAATTGACAAAAAACATTAATTTGTAATTGCCTTGTGTCCGACATCCGGGGAAAATACGATTAGTGTTTTAAATAATATTTTAGTTATATTCGATCAGTTTTCTAAAAGGTTTCTACGAAATATCGTTTTGGGACGATTCGTTAAGTGCCATCAGCGGTGTTTTAGTTAAAATTTTTAATTTCGGTCGTATACCTCGTATCGAAGTAAAAACGCTGTCGCCGATAAAATAAACACATTATATTATACACCCTAAAACCACTATATAGGTAGTTGTGTGGGTTCACTCAGACGTATTTATCGAACACACATTAAATTGGTAGAAGTATCGATTATAGTTTAATATATTGAAGCGATTTGGTATGGTTGAGTAAATTGTTTGTTTGGCCAATTGTGGTGAATATTTAATAGGACCGCGAAATGAAACCGATGATCTTATGAACGCCGTTCGTGTTTTGATCATATTAATATATTGTTCTATACGTCATAATGACACAATATGCTATTTGTTATAGGTATACAATATAGGTCATAGGTATATTATTATATTATTTCAACTTCAAATATAATTAATCGTTTATAATATTGTACCTATATCAAAACTGCATACTTTAATAACTACGAGATAGTGATATCTGGAATAGAACATTTTACACCATCAAAAATGTACTCACAAATAAACACATTATCTCTGAAAATCGATGAATGCATTCTCATTACAATATAATAATGCTCGGTACTACTTACAGGTTCAATTAAATGCTTCCTGTATGAATACCGTATTTTATGGTGTTTTAATGAGTTTTTAATTCAAAATACTCTAGCGCTTAATCGACCGGATAATGAAAACCTACACTACAATAAATTAACCAAAACAATAATATTATAATATGTTGGTACTAAAAAATGGTTGGAAGATACATATATTGCTTATTGATTATAAACGTAAACAATTATACCTTTTAATATAATACTGTACAACCATGATTACTACAATAGCTTGTACACAATTAAGTAACGACTATATTATTTCCGAATAAATATAATATATAAATATACAACGATTATTTGAAGGATTGTGTTTGATTTGATTTTCCAGTGATTGTTAAACGTAAGTTTAAGAAATATAAATATTTGAATTAATAATTTTCGATTTCCTTATATTGAGCGAAATTGTGGTTCTAAGCTGTTTAGTTATATTCACAATTCATATAGACACATTGAATAATATAGGTGTATTGTATTTTGTATGCAAGCAATTGTTATTGTTGGTATTTTTTTTTTTATCAGAGAGAACTTAACCTAACTTAAGCCAACCTTAACAAAGGCCACTAGGTGAGGGGTGGGTGGTACGGTAGTGAGTTTTAATATATAGGTTTAGTATATTTGTATGTTGGTGGGATTGCGACAAGTGTTTGTGTATGTGTGGCAAGGATGTGTCGCTAAAAACCCGGGTGGTCACCCATCGGGGAACTACCAACGTCGGCCGGTACGTACACTCAGAGCGTTTCCGTAGATTGAGCGCGCCTCACCAAGCCATATAGAAATTATTTTTATAACGGTAATGACTTGAATAATTGTATCCAATAATACAAATATTATTATATTATACTGTTTTGTGTTCTCTTCGCCGCATAATATTATATTGTCGTATCGTACCGTTAAATGTCGTAATAAATATTTTTAATAAAAATATGATAACTTTAATAATTTCGAAAGATTAATAATGAAAACATTTTTATAACCACGCACAACATTATATTATAATATGTGATTTATTATCAATGTTTAAACAAATATTAATAAGCGTGGAAAAGTATGGCTGTTGCGTTATGAAAAGACATTCGCACATTTTTTTCCAACACGAAAAATGTATTGTTCATTGCCGAATTGGATTGTTTAGTGATTTCTGACAAAAAATATATGATTTTACAGTTCCATTTTGAACTCTATATAAATGTATATCGCTGTACAATGTGTAGGTGCCCATATCGCAATGCAACGTCGTTTGCGATATTCGACGCAGGTTTAATTTTATAATTATAATAATATTTTGTAACTTCATAACAATAGGTATTACCTACCATTAAGTCGAAATTTGTGGGCACCGTGCACGCGTGCGCAGAGAAGAATGCGACCGCCGCTCGGACAACACGATTTGAAGCGAAACACATTGTAAACAAACACGTCGTTACATTATATTCTATTAATAACGTCCGTCCTAAATATTATTTTCTTGTCGATTTTTCGACGTGTATTTTTTTCTTCTCCCACGAGAGTATATACATATCGTGTCCCGCACTGTGTCTGAGACAATACCCTGTCAAACGTAACGTGTTTCACGTCTATTTTTCCTTTCACTTAGATCTTCAAAAACCATGTGTCTCCCATTGTTCAATACACACGCACACGCTGGACGGAAAGGAAATTGCACGACGTTACATGGATTTTCTTCTATTCAACGTGGTTTTATTTGCTCTACCCCCTTGCGCAGCGTATAAGACATACGTTTGTACACGTATATGTAGGCACACTTGTGCGTGTGTGTGTATTTATAATATCGTATTGCAAGTCAAACGAGAATCACTTGTGTACCGGTTTTTTTTTTTTTTTTTACGTAAGCCGATAATGCCATTAACCGAGTTCTCCGGAAATGTCAATCTATTAGCAAATGGTTTGGCAATCGCTATACAAGCGTTATAGCTACTGCGGTACAGGCAGGGTATTGTAACACCGCGAAGATTCCGAGCAACAATAATGATTTCGACGGAACGTTTATAAACACGTTAAATTCTATCACAATATCGAAAAACTAACTGATTTTTGTGGTTTCTTAAATCCGAAATCATAATGTATATATATTCTGCAAATGGTTTCTCGACGAAATAAGATTGTTAAATAGCTGATGTATTATAATACAATGATCGTTTTATACGTTTCGTCCGGTGCCACATTTCTCATGTCAATATTTAGCACTTCAAAAATCATTTGTTTTGAATTATTGTACAACGTTCTATTCCCGAGTTCTAAAATATCTAATTCTTACGTTAATTCTAAATGTCTGCTTTTTTAAAATTTTTTTTCGACAAAAGGGTCAATAGGCGAGCTATATATTATTTAAATGCATAAAATATATTTCAAACGTCTAAATAAGTATTTTTTTCATGATCATTGCGGCTACAGTCATATAAGAGTAACGTACATTTTCAAAATGAAATATATTGTATAGATTCTCGTTTTAAAATTGTAGCTATAAAACATAAATAATTTTTAAATTATTCTCTAATGACAACACAGAAAAATATTTCTAAGTGAAGAACAATTGTGGCCTTGTGTCTTGAGAAAAGATTTATGGGTTCATTTCCTCTTTCCTAATTGTTTTCGGCTTTAGACATGTTCAACATTTAACAGTCAGCTAACATAAACAGAACTGGATGATTGTTTAAAAACTGAAATAGTACTGAATAAATTTAAAGATTTTATGTAGTTTATCAAGTTTTAATGAATTGTTGTAAACTTTTATAGAAGCTTGACTTGAAAATTTGAATGTTAAATACACAAACATATCATAAATAAAATAAAGATAAATCTGAAAAAATATTAAATCGTTATTTAGTTTTAAAACTTTTAGTGAGAATTTTGAACAATTTGATACACAATATCCGCCACGCATAACTAATGTGGTTACATATGTGTTTACATGGCTACCTAATATGATATAATAGGTAATGCATACATTTATCTGTTATGGGTTTAAAATATTTACAATACACATATAAATGTTAGTTTAAAAGTGTTTTTTGATTTTTTATAAAGTTTGATATCTAAAATAAATATTATAATATATTACTAATATATCATATCATATCATATCATATCATTTCATTATCTAAAATATAGTAGATTAAAAATGAGTGTACTCAACTGTTAAGGTTCGCTTTAAGTCACATTAAATGTTGACATTTTAATAAAAGTATCATGAAAACATTCTTAGTTTTTGTCATTCATGTATTATATTATATTTGTAAAAATTAATTTACCAAATATTCTTTTATAACGAAAGAAATAATTTTAAGTGGCAGATTTTTTTAATTCAGCGCTCTGCACCTCATAAATACATAAATACATAAATATACCATGATGTCCTTATTACATGATTTCATACATTCTTTTATTATTGTGTTTAAAAAATGGATCAACAAAATTATTTTCAACTTAAAATGCAATATTATTTTTACTTTCTCTTTTACACAATCATTTATGACATTTAACATACATTTTAATACATTTACAAACTTAATAATTAGGAAAATTAGTCACCGACATTATTTTGCGTAAACGTGTAGTATTGTTGTGATCTAAAAATATATTCAAAATGACAAAATGAATAATAATATTGAGCAACCATTTTAAAATAACTTTTACAACTTGAAAAAGTTTGACTCTATGACTATATAGATTAGTTTTATCGAAATCGACTTTCATAAATAGTGTTCGATAACAACTGTTTTAAATAGTTTATACATCAATGTTTTTTTATTTATTTATTTTTGAATTTTTGATACTGAGCAAAGTGAATTGGCTTACAATATATATATATATATTTTTTGTGATAATATTTTATAGTTTGTAAACTTATGTGTTCTATTTGAGACAATATCTACTTGTACTTTGAAGAAGCCATTTTTGTGATTCTGAGAATTTTTCTAAAGCACGATGAGAACTGTCGTCTGCTAATTGCCAGAAAATATTGAAGTTATATCAGCAAGTTTGGTTTTAAAAAAAAGTTCTACTCACATTAATTTTTCAAATGAATTGATTTATTATCGCTTTCAAAACGTATACTAATTAATTAATAATTAAGCAATAAACCACTACTCTGCGGCAAGGCGACCGAAGGAGAGTGCCCAACATCCGGTGTCTGTGTCCTGCATGTCTCTTTATTTTTGTGGTCGTTATTCATCGGTCATTATTTATTAATTTATTTCCACTTTAAAATGGTACGTCGTATGTTATATTCAAATGAAAAATAGATGGGAACTTGTAATTACTTGTGAATGATCTTTACCTATTAATATAATTTCGTCGAGTACGGAGACAAAATATTTTGTTTTACATACAAAATATTATTTGAGCATAGTTATGGTATGACTTGTCGTTTTATGAGTCTTCGAGTTATGATCAGACAAAAATCGGACAATACATGAAAATAATGGCTTCGCGTGTAAAACGAAAAGTTGTTTATTGTTTACGATCGGTTTCAGTGGTATATTTTATAATTGCAAATTATTGTTATCACGATGACAATTGCATTTTCTATAGTCGTATATGACTTAACCAGATCCACCTCAGTTTTGATATCGATTTCTATATATTTATGATACTTATATTATTGTTTCAGGTGAAATGTGCATGTGAAAATGCAAATAATGACACGTGAATTAGAATACCAGTACCTAGCTGATTGAAATATGATTTTCAACATGTTCATATTATTACTGGTCAGTTGAATTTCATACTTAGTTATTCACATTTTTTTTTGCCAACATTTTGAAACAGTGTCTACACTCTACAGTAATATGCAAATCATAATAATATCATTATTGATATAAATTAATGTTGTCTTGTTAAAAGTATTTTATGTTATAATATACAGTTTACGACGACTAACGAGTATTAGGATACCTACCTACATCGAATGTATATACTAATAAATAATAATACCCTTACGTTTGATGGAATAAATTTAATTTTTGCAGTATAATGTTCTATGCACATTTTGAAAATATTTATTTAATATTTTTTTTCCAAGCTTAATTTATATGTACAACATTAATTGGTTAGTATTAGGACCTTTCACCTTTAGTTGACCGGGAAAGAAATGTTTACCAAAGTATCACACAATTAAATTGTTATTATCTGGGTGGTAAATAATTGTCGGTGGTTAGACCCCTCGAGTGTTGTTCTTTAAACAAAGGATTTTTTTTATTACTGACCATTTAGAAAGACGTTGTGCATGTAGATTTGAGTATTTTAAATTGTTGACGTCGTTAAGTCTACTAAGACATAACGATCAAAGGTGATTAAAATTGCATTGTTGTGAGCACCAAATGAATTTTATAAGAGAAATTTTGTTGTGTAAAATTGGTGATACCGTATCAATAAGGCAAATATGACAGCTATAGTGAAGAAAATTGCATTACACACTATAACTAGTTTTGCACTATTATAGTATTGAAGTGCGTATTGAATGTTGTAGGACGTTGGTGCCTATACTGTATGTTATTATGTTTGTATCCAATCATTAGATGCGAACTCACATATGAATTACTGTTATTCAGTTATATCATAATGCTAGTAATATATATATATATATATATATATATATATTTATATAAATATATTATATATGTAAATATTATTATTATATTATTACTCACTAGCAGGTGTCTAGGTATCAATACAATGTGAGTTGCAAGTGAAAACTCTGTGTCAAACATAATTTCTGTTGCGTTATCGACAAAGCAGTGTTTCGACAAGAATCGTTTTTGTAATTTATGGACTGTTTGCTCATTTCCACAAGTAAGTTGGTCAGTGTATATATACAGCACACATATCTATTATCTTCTATAGTGTAACGTTATTCGTAGAGATGGTATCATTTTGATTTTTGTAAGTTAAACAGCATGCACCAGCAATTGCAGTTTTAATTGTTATTACTCGACAAAATATTATAGCGTGAAATCATTATTTATTAAGTTATACTCTTTTAAGGTTGTCGGTTAAGTCGGTAGTAGTTTAGCTCAGGATTTCGTAGAGATTTAGTCGAATTAGGTATATTCAAACACTTGGAATTAAAGTATCAATCGAGTATCGACATAGCATATTACTATCGCAACTTATAATATATAAGTGTTATAATATTTTTACGAGCATTCAAAAATTGAGGTTCAATGATAAACTGCCGTTTTATAATTCGAGTGGTTTCTGAGACGGGGAAAAATGGATTTTGACGTTGTCACCACAGCGCTTACAATTATTTAGAGCCTAATTAATAGCACATCAATGTAACGAGGGGAAAACACATTATTATAGCTGGAGTTTTGTTTTGGCTTTTCCTCCACGTATTGATGTGTTGCGGTGGCATGTATCTTTCTGAAGGTAGGTAATATATTATACTGATAAACAATAGCGTAAAAGACTGTTTCACAGGTGATTTTGACTGACGTCGTTCACCCATGTGCTTCGTAAGCTTTTCCGATGCTTCATCGTAAATAATAATTGAATACATATAGAACGACATTATGGGGTACACATTCCTAAAACGCCGGATTTTTAATTGCGGTTTATGCCGTCAAATCCAATCAAATTAGATCAAGTTCAAAAATAGACCCCTTGGACACGAATTTTAGGAGGTCTTCGCTTAAAAGTTAAAACACCTGTATGTGTTGTCTCCGTCTTACGAATGTACAACATAGCAAAAACTGTTTTGCTCTTAAAAGAACTGAAAAGGTTACAGACTTAACTAAAAAACGAATTTTTCACCACATAAAAAGGAGAACTCTACCTGTGCAATATCGTTTTTATTTTCGATAATGGATACAAAAAAATAATTCACAGATAAATGATAATGTTTTCAACTTACTGGAGTCTTAACTATCACTACAGCGAGAGTGGTTCTAACCTGAGCAAAAATTTTTTGCTACGTTGTACATTTGTAAGATGGATTTTAATATAAGACCTCTCAATAACCCATGGAACCCGAAAACAGTTTTACAAGAAAACCGCATAAACAATCGCTCATCGAAATTCATAATATTGGTTGTCGAGGAGTATTTGCACCGCGGTAAATGTGATTATCGATCACGATGTCTATGAACAACAACAATAATATTTTATTCACAACCATTTCTGTTTTTATAATTTTATTTACTTTATAAGGTTATGGAGATTAGTGAAAATAATATTGTCCAATTTCGGTAACTTTGTTTTCTGCCTGTTTAAAATTTTTCGATCGAATTGATTTTTTGGCTAGAAGGACAACCGCAACGACAAGTCATACTGATGCAAATATATGTATGTAGAGGAGTAAAAGCGGGCTGAAAACTGTAAAAGTTTATTTATTATACACATGGCCGAGACTCGAGAGTTTAGTGGGTTGACCGAGCACAGCTTGACGTATAAGTGTATATAGACTGTAAAAGCCCCATGGCCAAGACTAGATCTTATTTTTACCCCGTTACCAGCTATATGACCGTCTTGCGTTCAAATTTAAAATGTCGTATTATTATTGTCGTTCGAGAGTCATATTCATGTAATCATATTATGATATACATCATTACGCTCAGTGTTTACGATTTTTGGTCGGATGCGCAGGCCGTAAGCGAGGACCGATATATTATGGCCTGTTCCTTAGGCGATGAAAAGTTCAGCAATAATTGTAGAAAACATTTTATGTTTATGTATGGAAAACTAAACTCTTTCCGTATTCTCTTGTATCGTGCGTATGAATAACTACATAATATATAAGTAATCACTTCTAAATCATTTCTAAGAGCTGCGAGTCTGTGACAGCCCTTGCTTCCCACTAACCACGCGCGTGTATAACAAATAACAATGTGTTTTTAATGTAAAACGGCCGGCTTCTTATTACATATTAATTATTAAGTATTAATTTGGATTTAGAATAACAATTATAACGGTGATCAGTTGCATAACATATCACTAGACATTTATAACAATTAACGACACACGGTTTTATATTACTTATCACGTAGACACTATCCGCGTACCACTAACCTAACCTTTAATGTTTCAAATAATTTTTATGCCAATAATAATATTATAGCTTAGTTCATTGTTACGCGTGTCGTTACTATACGGTGCATTTCCAAATCGTATCGTTTTTCGTGTTCAGATAATATTATTTTGTGGCTCTCGTCGCTGTGGGTTAATCCAGAGAAACAATTAATCGAAATCGTTCAACGAAGGTACGCATATTATATGATAAAATTATCATTAATATTACTAATATTATAAGTTGTTACTTATTTCATATTCAGTATAGGTAGTAACACAACGCAAAAAGTCAAATAATATTATTTTTGGACTCCGGTTTGGACGCTCACGTTGAGTTTACATAACTTTAGAAACCAGAACATATAAAATAAAATGCATAAAATATATTATATACACATAGGTATGCGATATGCGTCTTATGATAATTATAATATTATTGTGGAACGAAAAACGTGGTGAACCTGTTGCATATTTAATGTTTTATTATTATTCAAGCAGTGAAAAAAGACCTTTAACTGTATATAGTGGTAACTGGTAAAAGAAATAATGCGAGTAGAAATTTGTAATAATATGCATTTGGTTACCAATCGGAAAAAGGATCGAAAAAATATTTGTTCAAATTTCAATCCACCCTAATCACCACCTATAGTGGCTGTTTTATTTGTATATACTATAATACGTAATTATGACGTGGACCCAGCTATTACTATTTAAAAATTAAGAATAAAAAAAAAACATAATAATATATTGTAGTTAAATTAATCAAGTTAAATAATGTATACTGTATAGTTATTACAACTATAATATTTAACTATTTCTTCTTAATTATATTCAGTAAAATATTATATATAGTATTGTATCAACTCAATTATTATTAAATATATTTAAGCGAAATAAAAAAAAACATAAAATGAAATACCAACTTGCATTTTTGATTTTTCGTGTACGTATTTAAATGGGTAAATTAATATAAATAAGCAAATAGTTAATTAAATGCATTTTCGATGTCAGCATACATCATGTTTTCAGTGTTTAAATAAATGTATATGAGAATATAAACATGAAGTATTGATATGATTCATATTATTTATACTATTAATCAAAACACTTCTTTATCGTTAACGTTCAGTTATTATTGAGTAAATAACGCATGCACATTGCTTAGGAAAAAAATTATGAGCAAATCAATTCATAACAATGAAAAATGTATATATTTTGTTCGGAAATTTTGAATGTCATTGGCATATAGTTAAATCATCAAACGGACATATTATCATATATTTTACGCTCGCTTTCCGTACACTTTCCTTGACATTGTTTGCTGTGTACGTGTGACGTTCACGATACAATATGATGTATTTGGCTGTAAAGGAATTTATTTGTAATGCAGTAATAAGTTATGCCTAATAGTAAATTAATAAGCCATGGAAACAAGTTTAATGAAAACCATCTAATCACTCGAGGATATTGAATGGCGGCACATTTAGCTCTGCGACGTACCTATAGGTGTACTCGAGAAATTATTTCAGAAAGTTGTTCATCATTTTAAACGCTTTTAAAAATAGCATAAGTCTTAGGGTTACCTATAGGCTTTACGAATAGTAATCATTTTTCAATGTCAACCTGCGCATAGGTGCAATACGTGCAGTGTACAGAATACATTCTCGTATTCCGCTGATAGATGACCATCTGTAAATATATTCGAGTTTCATTAAAAATCTTTATCAGTATATTATAGTAATATTAAAAATGCAATTTGAAATTGGTCACCAAAGTACACATTGGACACACAAGAGACTTACACATTAAATCTTATGCGCAGGGGATCTAAAGCCACCCGCGGAACCCCTATACCAATACGCTCGTACAAAATCCAAAGTTAACACTATCTCATCCAAAGAAGCATTCGGTCCTGGACAAGAATCAAAAATTATAGACGATCGAGACGTTGATGTTTTTGATCGCACATCATTATTATGAAACAACATAACACAGCAGAGTTCTATTTACTAGCTATCACAATATATCATTGTGTTTTAATAGCACCTCAAAACATTGCAAATTACAAGCGTAATATATTTGTATACGACTTTGGACTATCTTAGGCTAATAAACAATGTATTCGAAGCCTTAATATAATGAAAAAAACAATTTAATTAGGTACAAATTATATGTTTATAAATTTATTTACGATTGTAATTTAATTAATTAATTAAACTTGTATGGATTTTTAAGTATGCCCATTCGTTGTTGGCGATCCCAACTGTTAGTTGACCAATGTAATCATAGTAAATGTACGTGTGACTTACTAACTTAACTATTAACTTATAATTTTTTTATATACTAGTTGAAGCGGTTCACAAATTTTATCTAATGATACCTTTATGTTAATAATTCATAAAATATAGCTACACCATGTGAGTACAACAATTTTAATAATAAACAGGTAGGTGCCTAAAAATTAATATTACCTATACTCTTAAAAATGAAATGAAAAATATTGATTTTTAATAATAAATTGGTTGTATTTTGTCAGTGGCTAATATTATATTTCATCGGATGTTATAACTAATTAATGGTATCTGCTTACTTCGACGCTGAATAAAGACTGAAAAATACGTCACAGTTATGATCAGTGCGAGATTAATATCGTTGATTATTTGGTAAAACATTAATTCATAAAATAACGATTGATAACTTATCATTTTGAATGTAATTTGCTTAATTTTCAGAATAACATCGAGTGCTGTTAAAGATAAAGAGCTGGTCTACCTGGTCATTAAGACAATGCGTTGTATAATATACGTTTAATACTTTAATGTACTGCGTTTTACTATAGACTTTGTTTAATAATTATCAGTGGTGCCGGTGCGTATAATACTATAATTATCGTAGCATATCAATTGGTCGATTTATTATATTAATTTTGCAAGTACGAGAGCGTTTCGTATACAGTCACGTGACCGATTTCAATAATGCTTAACCTAGTTAATTTTCAAATTAAATAACTTTAACTCAGATTTGTTTTTAATTTGTTATTTATCATCAACTACAAAGGTTTTTAGCTTACATAAGTACTACATTTTCACAATATATGCATATTTCAATTTTTTTAAATAAGAAATCAGATTGATAGGGTTTGAAAATGGACTAATTTATTCGTGCGAGTTGTCTGAATTGTTAAATTCATTTCTGTTAAACTAAGATTACCAAAATGTAGTGATAAATAATGTAAATCAATATTTTATTGATAATATTATTTATTATTATACATAAATTTTTGTATAGGAATAGAAACTATAAAAGTATCCTGAATTGTATGTTTGATCACAATAACCTCTGAAACGTTAAAGTCTAGACTATAGTCTATGTATATAAATATGAATATTTCCATAATTGAAAATAAACTATTCCATAAACTATAAGGGTTTTCACTGTTTTCAGATATTTGCATTACAAAGATCTAAGAATATTAATAATAATAACACTTTGAAACAAATAATTTAGGAGTACAAATTGTATTTTCATTCACGGCATGCGCAGTAGATAAAAATAACTAATCTTTGAAAGTTGACACAAATACACAATACGAATGTACTATTATGAAAAATATATACCTGTAAATAATTTTTTTATCAAGCTCCATACAATTTTACTTGATTTGTAAATTAATAACGTCTTTAGAGAATTTAATAACGTCTTAGAATTCTTCATTCATTTTTAATAGTTTAAGTCAAGTAAACGTAGTTACGGAAGCTTATGTGTCATCATAAGTAAATGTTTAAAGTTCAACCATTTTTCTTCATAAGAAACAGTAAAAAACAATTATACTTTTAAACACTTTTTAGTGGTAGTTTTATTTGCTCATATATTTTTTTTAAAGTAGCCGAACTTTCTTAATTAGTTTAAAAAAAGGTAAAAAAGTTTTGTGATAAATCAGTTCTTAGATATAAATTAAATTTTAAACGAAATATATATATGTTTATAATTCATCTTTATTTATTGGTTATTAGAATAATTTTTAAAAACTAAATACATGATGTTCGGTATTGCTAATAAATAATTTTGCATATATTTTAGTAGTATAAAAAAAGGATTTCGTCTGGTTAAATAGAAATTGTAAAAGTAATATGAGCAAAATATATTATTGTGTAATATTAAATAGTAATGCATTATTTTTTTATTTAAGTATGTGTTAAATACATTAAGTGTAATATATATAAGATACAATTATTGTTTTAAATCGTGGCTATAAAGCAATCAATAATAAACATTTAACAATTATAGAAAGTACATTTTTAAATAGTACATAAATAAAGATGTTGGATTCTTATTAAATACGTAGAGTTAAATGAAAATGTGAGTTTTCGAAAACGAAATTCTTTGATTTGTTTTTATTGAAACCTGTTGAGCTCAATGCTTGATAGGAATACTAATGAGTAATAACTTAGTCAAAACGGTTTTCTTTAATTTAAAGTGAACAATTTTCACATGTACGAACCTTGGTCACGGACGCAAAATGTCAATTTGGATTTGTAAAGCGTTTTGGTGAAAGTAAAAACGTGCTACACATATATAGTGTATCGGTGGGTCGTTTAATTAAGTGTAAATATGCCAAAAGCAAACACTGCTGAAATACATTTGTATTGCTATACATTAGTGGACATCAAACACATTTGCTTTAATACATTTTGAATTCTTTCGATCTTTATTTCCATAAAAGCAATTTACAAGACGCTTTAAGTTGTCTTTTCTTTGATATATAGAAGAAAAAAAAAGTACAAAATGACAATTTTAAATATCTATTTAAACATAAATTAGGCAATAATCGCATAGTTATGTAATGAAATAATTATCTACAATAGGTTTTATAGTCTTATAGTTTATGTAAGACTTTAGATGATTTAACTATTTTAATATATAACTCTAATAATAATGTAAATGGTACTACATAAGAATGCAATGATATTTTGGTTGTATTTATAATTCCGTACACTGCATTACTGCTGTATTTTATCATTACAGGGATAAAATTAGTAAAAATTAAAAACCGAATTTGAATCTTGATAAAATTAAGAAAACTGACATTAATTGCGTGTAAGAACATTTACAAATATTTGACATATGTGCATAATAAATGCCTAACATATGGTATATGTATGTATAATCATAGAAAATTCATTATAATATACATATTAAATATCTATGAGTTAGATCTTAATAAATGAGGAAGTATTATATAATATATATATATATATATATTATATAGCTTTGTAAATCTTAATTTAATATTGATGATATTGAAATAAAAAAGTTTATTGCATTGAATCGGGTAAATTTGAAAGAGTATGACTGTATAGTGTGATGAATGATTATTAGTTGATGGAGATTTCTTAATTTCCACATAGATATAATGATGTTTGGAAGTTACATATTATAGTGAAAAATTAATTAAATTCCATGTTTATAATATAGACTATTGGAAAATCACAATTTACTCTATAATAGCCGTTGTCTAGAATGTTTAAAACCTTTTGAATCGGCTGTTCACGACAATAATTGCATCCATAATAATAGTGTTATGAATAATTATCATTGATTTTATATACAGTACCTTTATCCAACTATAACCAATGATATCTAATATATAATTTCCGTATATATTGTTCGAGTATCTACCCATAATAGTATTACAGAACCGAACGATTACCCGCCAGCGAGTTTCATAAACATTTTATTATGATTGTTGATCGAAATAAAATATAATTTAATATGTATTATGTTATAATTAATAATTGTATTACCATTTTCAACACTGAGAGACGGAGATAACACCATATTACATTGTAAAAGTGCTCAGTGGCGTATTTCCCGCGGTGGGGGAGTCATAACCCCTCTACGGAGACCAAATTTTGTACACAATACAACATATATAATAATATGAATATAATATGTGTACACTGAATAATATGTATATTAACATTTTTATATCTCCCCCCCCCCTATACTTAATAGTTTCGGGTATAATATTGTACCTACCTAAGTGAATCTGGTACAGGGATAGTGAGGATACGAGAGGACCGGATATGCTATTCCATATTTATAATCGAATTTTATTCCCGTTTCGTCCACGCCTAAATTAAGCCCCATATTATGTACGCAGGGTGATTCACCAAACATGTTCATTAAATTGTGATTTTTTAGGATTGCGACTTTTGAATTTTTTGAGAATATACGTCTTACAATTTATAGACCACATTTCTTCTTACTTAGATTTGTTAAACCATTAAAAAAAAAAATCTGCTTATTAAGAATTTACAGTAAAATGGGTAGGATCTCTAGTTACCACAGGACACTCATCAAACGGTTTCGACACACATTTAAGTTATTAAAAATATGGTCTCCCATAGTCAGTTATATTCTAAAAGTCAGAATTTGAATAAATACATTATTAAAGAGGAAAATGGGGTACATCGTATATGCATGTTTATTATTGCACGGTGAATCACTCTCTGTGTATACATCACGATCGAGTTACTCACTTTCACTCCTCTTAAACGCACCTACATAATATGATGGTACCTAAGAGCTCTTATTGTAATAAAAATCATTATGAAAATCGATTGAACGGTTGAATCACAATTTTTCCGATAAAATCTTAACGAAATTGAATGCAAATATATTTTGTGTTACATATTATTATACTATCAATTTTTTTTGCTAATTTGGACTGAAAATGGTTAAATATACTGACTACCAACTAGTAGATACCCCAATCTAATTACACGTCAAGCTGGTAGTATTCTAATTTTCACAACTTTAAACTAGTTTAAACCCGTTTCGTCGCCATTGTAATGTGGTCACTGGTTCAAAATAATATTTTATATATTTTCATAGACTGTTACTATATCTGCTTTACTTTTTCAAAACATGCTGTTATTTTATTTGTGCAGCAAAAATAAGTTAATAAATATGAATTATTTACATGTGTTCGTTTTGTGTTTTAATTTGCATAAACCAGGCTATATTATTTCGACGTTATTATATTCGCGGTATTTGACTAATAGTTTTCTGTTTATCTTTTTTGGTTTCATAAATTATTAAACATTGTCGATGTTGCTATAAAATTTTAGTGTCGTTTTCTAAACTATAATAATATTATGTTAATGTCAATACCTCGCCGAAAGGGTACTGCAACGAGAAAACGTCCAGAATTTTATTTTAAAATGTTGTGGGTGAAATTAAAGCAATTGTTTTTTCAAAACTTTAATCATAATATAATGTATAAGTACTCAAGATGATTCACCAAGCATGCTCACTCCCATTTTCTTTAATAATAAAATATTAAAAATTATGATTTTCAGAATTATCAAGAATAAGTATACTCAAGGACTATATTTTAAAATGCTTAGATTTTTTTATAATCAACTTCTTTTTTCAAACGAGAATCACTCTTTCCGGGAGTGACGGTGCTCATGGAATTTTCCATACTGTTAACACTACTACGATTTACTCTGTGAGTACCGTTGAATATAAATAAATAAACTACATTCTAATTTCATCATCAAGCAGCTTTAAATCTGTTCTTCTTGTACTTACAAGTTTAATTGTATACAATTTATAAATCGATATAATGTTGTGCCACACATTTAGTGTAAATTACAATTATAATTTTGTACGCTGTAATTTAAACGATCCTCGACAACTATAATTATTGCATAATTTATTACAATTGTCTTGCTGGTGCGTTATGGTAGTTTTCTTTTGTTTCATCTATCTAATTGTGGTTTGAATAATCCACTTAAATATTTAAAAGTGAACATGTTAATTATATTGAAAGGATTGTAACTATTGTTTTTAAGTATGGAATTATTTTTCTCACTCTACTTCACAGCTCATGAAAAGTAGTTCAATAGTTATACAATGTCCATACTTATATTATATATAAACTTTTATACCAGTCATCCTATACCCTTTATCACCTTTACACATTAACGTGACAAATAATTATATCTTATTAAATTCGAGTAGGTTGCTAGGGCTTATATAATATGTTATCGTTTTGTAATGATTTAGTTCAAATAGGAAGGAACCCAATGAAAGAATGGTATTTAAAAATAATTATCCTTTTTTTTTTCATTTTTATACATACTTAATAGTTATACCACGGTGTGCCATTAATAATTTATTTCTTAATGTATTATCAAATTAATTTAACTAACAAAATTGATAATTACCACATTATTCAATATATTGGTGTAAGATAATATTATAATATTCTAACCTGTTAATTGAATAACAAATTGTTGTGGTTGTTAACCTAAAACTGTATTAGCTGATATAAATACTTAAGCTTGTAATATACGTAATTATAGTGTAATAACGAAGAATTATATTATATAAATATACATTTTCTACAAGACGAAGTTCATTTTATGAGAAAAAAAATTTTGATTTAAACATCATATTATGATTGTATTTTATTAAAGAAGATTTTTAACAAAATAGAAACCTTAACTAGAAGCGCTTATTCCATTTTTTTTTATTTTTTTTTCATACTGAATACCTATTTTGATTACAAATAATTTCGTTTTTTTTTAAGTAGATGTGTGTTGTTTTTTTTGTTAAATCGAGAGTTCTGAACATTTTCTTATTTTAATTAAAAATATAACTAATACATACTACAAAAATGAAATAATTAATAAACGTTTTAACAAAAAGAAGAAAGAAATGTGGGAAATTAAGATTCACGCGTAATGTGTGTAGATTGTTGCGTGCGTCTAAGTACCTATGTAAGAAAGTGAACATTTTGGATTACATAAAATAATTAAACAAATTGTTATGATTCGAACGATTAGACTCATGTGACTTTATACTTCTAGGAAGTGATTCATTTAAGTTTCTTTTTCTTTAGTACACGGAAAGTGGTTGTGTTTCATAACAGACAATGTGTTTTAATCAGAAAACAGATGGTTTTATACTTAAAGTCACAATATTAGCATAATCGACCAATATTATATATATATATATATATTTGACTTTGATCTAGTCTGTTGCTCAGGATGTTCAATTTAAACTTAAAATAAATACACGGAAATTAAAATATTAAAATATAATACAATTTTACATTAGCTATATTTATAAATATATGTTTTTACGGTGACACAATACAATTATTGATTACAATTTAAACTTTTGATAACCTCCACGGAAACAAGATTCATAAGATATACTATCGAACTTGTTACCATCAATAAGACTGTTTATTTGTAGTGGAATTAATTAAATATTAGTGTATAAAATACGTCTTATCTATTAAAAACTTACGAAAAACATCATTATTTCATGTTCTATAATACGTATATCATATCTATATGTATAATACCTATAACATAACTCATCATAACGTAGTGAAATCGTTCGCTTCTGTACATAATATTTTTTACTCCAATTTCCTCCCGGTGTTTTCGGAGTCGATTTGAGCAAACCCAAACAGTGTAAGTACTTTAATTGCCTCACACAGAGAATAGCATACTTAGATTATAATTTAATTTACCGATATTGTAGTTACGGATGTTATATCGGTTTGCGTAGTGTTCAAAATTATTATTATTTATTGTACCCGCTATTAGTTGGCACAGATATAATTTCTTACCTACTATTACCATTCAGTTGTATTACCAACTATTGCCATGTTGCAGGTGTGTTCTTATTGAAATATTACTTTTTTATAACTGATTATTTACCGTAGTATTGACTGCAGCCAAAGTCCTATTTATTCATCATGATTATATTCAAATAAACACTTGCGTATCATTAGAAGATTTAAATTAAAACACAATCAATCATTCATCATTATTTGTTGATTCCGAATAATATAAAACTATACAATTATTTGCATTAATGTGCAAATCAAACTCATGTTCAAATGTTTGTTTGGAAGATAAAAATATTGTTGCAAAACGAAATTTGCATAAGTATAATATTGGGCTTGGCGGAGGCGATGAGATATATATTTACAAGGCTACGATGCACGGTAATATTTTATAGGTATGTGTTATTATTGAATGTTTATATTCATTCATTTTTTAGAGTAGTCAAAGGAAACTTGATACTTAAGATTGTTTAACAATATAATTAAATATTAAAGAGTTATTCGACTTATTAAATTTTTTAAATTGGAATAATATTTAAAAGACTTTATTTTGCATGAATATAAAAACTCAACGACACAAACAAATGTATTTTCTTTTCATCAGTAAAAACAATTGAGTTCTTGTAGAATATGAATGTAGCCCGAGGTATGAGGACCTGCAAGACTGCGTTTGACAGTTTTTCATTATTTTACAACATTTTGAGTTTGGTGACGAAAATGCTAACAGTCGATTTTCTTATAGAGAAGACAACCCACCCGCTAGACCATAAACATGACATTTTTTTAAAAAGTTTTCAAAAATTGACATGAAATTTAAAAAAATGTATTAGTTATAAGTACTGACATTTGAGCCCAGTTGTTGTTTTCAGTTTTAAATCATATTTGAAAATTCTGTAATAGATTTAATGGTCTATATTACCATGTACAAATGTACTATTATTGTAATTTAATTTGTACATAATATTATTAGCATTTTATGATGTCAATTAATAAATGTAGAAACTTAAAATTTAATGATATTGACCATAATTTGTCATATTAATTTAAAAATGTCCAAGTTCTATATTTCTATACTTTGTTATTAATTACCAAGGTTCAATAATCTGAATATCAATACGTGGGTTCATGAATTATTTCAATAATATAACAGTCTATTAAAGTACGGTTAGTTCTTATTAATTTAGTATAATTATTGCTGTCTTGAAACTTGAAGTTACGTAAACCGTCTGTTCTGGCCGAAGAGCGTTTTTATATACCTATTTCCGCTAATAAAAATAATTAAATATTTTTTAATTGAGTACATTTTGTTGACTTATTATGAATGGGTTTCCCACGTGTAACTTTACAATGTCGTTTTCATCCGGATATCGTTTGTGTTAGTCCAAAAACCAATTATATGGGTGCTTACTCAAAGTGGAATAAGTACCTAATTTAATTTAGGTATCTAATTAACCGGTTGAAAATATAATGAATACAACTTTCACCTTAAGAATGATGAAGTACATTTTTTAAATGAATTACACATTTTTTAGTATAGTTACCAACCAAAAACATTTTGAACAACTACCAAGTACAACTATTTTTTTCGTCAACAAATATTAAGTTTTCTTCAAGCACAATATGAATTTATATTTTTGGAGAACTTGCCTATATGATGGGGGAACTGAGTATATCGACAGTCTAGAGACAAAGTACATTTTTATAGTCAAGAACGTAGGTACCTAATTATTTTGTTCGATTATTTCATAAACGAAATACCCAGTAGGTATGATAGCTAAATGTCGATCACGTCATGTGATCTCATTTGATGAATTAATTTAATAACCGAACGAGTCAAATTTATCCTATCGAAATCGTTGATTATTACAATATATATTATAGACGGACGTCACTTTTATAGTTCATGCTGTACTATTTTATGGATACTAACTGGACTTACACTAATTCATGGTTATTTTAAACTTATAAATAGTGACTCTAGACTTTTACCACTGCACTGAAGTCACGGAACTCAGCAATATTGGAATATTATATAGGTACCTGAATAGCTTATCTATTAAAAGAAAAACGTTTAAAATCTTTCAACCAATATAATAAGTTGCTGTTGTAAGGAAGTAAAAATATATAAATCTACTATTGTATTATGTTTTGTTATTAATATTCAAAGAACTTGTTCAGCATTTTCAAGCATGAGCACACTATTAATTATTTACTATAAAAATAGTTATAAGCACTTAAATTTATTTTTGTACGATGCAGGATTCAAAATGAAACTATTTAGTACATTACTCATCTTAGAGTTATGGGTCATAGTCATAAATTTCCTATATAATATAAAGTATAATAATATACTGTATAGTATGAAATAAAATAAATGCATTTTATAATAGCTTTATTTGAAAATATTACTACATATATGTCTAAACTCAATACTGTACCATAAAACTATCTTAAACCTAAATGATTATTAACTTCAATATAATTTCTAGTCCAGTTCAATAGATTATTTTAGTTAAATATCATATATTATAATACTCTAGGTGACATTCCAAACAGAAATTTTTAATTAAAATATCTTTTTTTCACTTGTTTATTATGTAAATTATTTCAAACTGTAAAGCATACGTCATATTTAAAATGTAATTGGCAATTATAAATTAAAAAATAAATTTTGATTTATTATAATAATATAATTCTCATTATCAGTAAAAAACCAATAGAAATTTAAATTTATAATCTAAACTAAAAAGAAGCGTGCAAGACAATATTATGTTGAGCTCGTCGAACCTTTACGTACCCGCCATAATTGCTTAGGTACCGCAATTAAAGGTACAGACATTTTAAATGAATTAAATAACTGCTGTTATAAAAAGAAGTTTTATTTACAAGAACAAACGTATAACTCTTTTGAAATGCGGGACTTAAAGTGTATAATTACATTAAATCATTATTTTAAACTTTTGTATGCGTCCCGAGTTTTTATTTCTTACAATATAATGTTCTCAAAAAAAAAAAAAATATATAAACATATGGATTATGGATATATTTAGGTAAAGTAATTTTTAAAAAAAAAATCGTTTATTATTTCGATATTTAAGTATTGAAGATATAACTGATATAAGATGTACATGATTAAAGAACAACCTTATTTATGTAACAAAATCAAACTTCTCAAATAAATGAAAATTTGTATTTATATCTAATTTTCATAACATTTACTTGTATACTTTACAAATTTTTAGAATGATTATTTTTATTCAAAAACAATAAAATAGTACGGCAATGGTATTATTCAATAATGTATACCTACATGACCCATGGAAAGTGTGAGGTGTTAATAATAATAATATGTGTTAATATTAATGTGTGCCAAATTTAAGCGATTATTTTTTTTTGAAATTGGGCAGTTTAGGTTACTTACAACTGATAGTTTTTTTTTAACTGATAATAATTAGTAATTTTTATAAATTGGTACTGTTTAGTTATTTGCCTAGTTATTCTCGATTCGTAACGTATGTGGTACATAATTAAAAAAATGTCCACTGGACGTATTACATTGTAAACTTACTATTATCATAACTAATAATGATTTTTATCCCTCAAAGGATATTTTATAAATGCATTCAAATTGTTGAAATGAATTAACGTAAAAAATATCTCATTCGATTCGACGGATTATGTTCGAATTGTCGTGTTAAAAAACTACAGTGTACACTGAACAGAGATTGGCGGTCAGACTAACGTTCCTATTCGTTCATTATGGTGAAAAAAATATATAATTACATTCAGGAAACGATTGTCTGAGTGAAGCTTGATTATATTATAATATATTATAGTTTATAAATGGAACTTTTTTCAAAAATATTTTTAATTCCTAATTCTGAAAAAATCTGAATTAAAAAAAAAAAGTAAGTTATTGAATTATATTAGTGCACTTGACTTCTCAATTAGCATAACTACACGTCGTTGTTAACTACTATCCATCAGATGAGAAAATGGATACATTTTATATTTATAAAAACCCCTTATACAATTACGAATACAACATAAATAGCATAGCACCTAGGTTATCAAATAACATATTAATTACTTATATTAATCGTTAATTAGTATTAAAAACGAATGTATCCTTAATTATGTACAAAGTACTATCAACGAAATAAGCTCATATTAAAAACAATAGTAAGTTTTCGTATGAAAATAATATTATAATTTACCAACCATATAATATTATTATTGCAATTTACTTACACGATGTTTTTCTGCAGCTTATTCTACACATGTGTAATCTTGCTTACAAAATAGGTGATATTTTTTTAAAAATATAAAATTCTATAGTAGTTTGGTTTTGTCATTAAATTTTGTTTTTTGGTCTCGGACAATAATTTTTGACCATACAATATTATATACTAACTTCTTGTAATATTTTAATAAAGGATCAACATATTAAATATATTACATCTTTATGTGTGTGCGTGAACCTTTTGGCGAATAGGTTTAATTAGTATTATATCTACCTGTTGTACTAATTTGCATGGAAACCAATTAGTAAAAAAAGTACAGAAATTCAAAAAGATTCTAAAAGAAAAAAAAGAAACTCACCCAACAGTAATTAAGTCATAAACTATTATTTTTTTAGTATTTTTATATAAGCATTGTTAAAACACAATGCAAGTCCACATTGCATGGGTGGTTACATTAAATATAAACATTATTCATGGTGGTAAAAATATGCAGATAAATCAACAGTTCATTATATCTTAAGTTATAATATAAACAATATACACTGTATAAAACATTATATACGTTTTAACACTCGCAAATTTAAAATATTGTGATGGTAACAATTAGTTATATTGTTCAATTGTATAGGGATTATAAATAAAAAAATTAAACCAAAAACAGGATTTACACCGATAAAAATTCACTAATATTAATTTTTTTTTCATTATTTAAATTTTTGAAAATAGCGAAAAATTACTTAAACATTATTTTTTTAGTACTAAATAAGCTTCCTAGTTTGCATACTTTTCACTAAAAGTTATATAATATACTATCGTAAATATTTGTAAATATCAATGTTAATACTACATAATAATATAATGTCTTATTATTAAAACCTACCCATAAAAAAATAATAAAAATTAAAAACTGTAATTAATGCAAAATGTACATTATTTTTAAAAAAATATTGCAATGAATTGCCCATAACATAGTTGACAATATTTGTCTGATACCAAATACTCGTATGTCAAAATCGTTATTTGGCTTGAATAATTTTATAAAATAGGAGAAACATAATTTATCATAAAACGCGTTGATTCGATGGTTTTTATGAAATGACAAAACGGTCGAATTGAATTAAAAAACTTTTTAATTTTTTTTTTTTTTATTGAAACATTTATTCACTGTATAATATCAATTTTGTTTTCTATCAGAAAATAATTTTTTTTTCAAACTACATTTATTTTTTTTGTTAAATTAAATTAATATTGTTATAATCTATATTGTTATTTGTTATAAATAATGTAAAATCATTTTTACATAGGATATTTTTTAATGAAATGTAGTTTAAGAATTTTCTTTAAAATATTATTTTTAATTAGGCTTTAAAAATGTTTTACGAAAATTATCATAAGTTAAAAATTAAAAATAATAAATTAATACTTTCATACCCCTGAATCTAAAACTTATTACTAGTTTATTTCATACGATATATTGTTTTTGTAAATAATCAAATAATCATATTATTATAATTATTCAATATAAAAGTCTTTATATTCTTTTATAAATATTGGTTACTTCGCACTAGCCCGTAGTATAATTTTTTCTAAATGAAACATTTATAATGCAACTTATTACACGTGAGTACTATAGTTACACAGAATTTGTATTTTCACACTACATATTTTATCGTACTTTCTACTATGCAGAATAAAACAAATTATACAAAATTCTCTACAAATGTATCGTGTATACTCGTATACACTGACTGGAAAAATTTCAGAAAATAAAGTCATATAATTGTATATAGGTACATTATACATTTTACCTACATATATGTACGTACGTACCTACCTATTAAGAAAGTTACTGAAAAGATGAAAAATTATATTAAATAAAGTATATTGTTATTAAATGTATTTATATATAAGAGTATGTCTTTTAAAGACGTCACAGAACATAACGATTTTCTTTCTTTTCGGTAAATAAGGTTAATATTTTTGAAACCAGCATTTGTATACTCCTTTATTAAAATACACTATACACAACTTTAATATATCAGTTACGAAAAGCCATTATATACTTTGTGTATAAATAACTCTCTTTTGGCTAACCGATTCGAATCGGAAGCCGAGGCGTGTTTATCGCGGTATTTTTTTTACTCCAAAATTTAAGACATATCTACTTACATCCGTCAGCAGTTCTTTCAATCTGGTCAACCGGTCGTCGTTTCCTCTGGTGGGTAGGTATCTCGCCTCGGCCATCATATACGGTGCGACGACCACAGCGGCCACGAATCCGACGAGAAACAACACGGACAGTTTACTTGCCATCGTCTGGAAGAAAAGAAAACAATAAGAGACAAAACTTACAAAAACCAAAAACAATAATCACACGGGGCTTTGGAAAAATGATAGATCGTAAACGACCGGAGCGTCGTTTGTTGGTTCTAGGATCTGTACGGACTCGCGCGGTTTGCCAGGTCGTACGCCGTACGACAATAAATTCTAATAATATTATCGTCGTACTGTTTCGCGGCTTGTGTGAACCTACCTTTGTGCAGCAACAACCGAAGAAGAAAACCGAAACGTTTGGATATTGTGTATCGTGTGTATATTTTTTAGCGTATTGTTTTGATAGCCGTAGGCTGTATATTATTATTGTCTTCTGCGTTGGTAACAACCACGAGCGCCGACTGACCGTGCGATCGGAAGAGTTCGAGTCGCGAGCTTCGGGTGCAGATTTTTATAGTGACGGCCGCCGTGCTCCACGGGGTTGCGAGTGGGTGTACTGTAAGGTCTGCGATGAATGAACGGTGCTCCGATGTCACGTGCTTTAACGGCCAATGCGGGCCGTGAGTCATACCCCGTGAGCGCCACACCCCCACTGGGGGGGTACGTATAGCGCCGGCCACCACCACCGCCGCCGCCGCTGTTATGTGTATATATATATATATATATTATTTGTATATACATGTGTGTGTGTGTGTGTGTGTGTGTGTGTATGATATGGCGTGTATTGTACTGCAGTCGACTTATTGTGTCTTGTATATGTTCAATGTTGTATACTAACGCCGCCAATTTGCCCACTCATATACTGTTTTCTCGTTTTTATCGTGTAGTCGATAAAATATAATATTGTGACTTGTTATTCCGGTGCACTCTACAACCTCCCCGACACCCTCTCGCATACACCTCACGGTCGTCACCGCCCCGAAAAAATGTTCATTCATGGTCCGAAACGAGTCCGTCTCGCGAAATAATACTCCGATATTGATAATATTGCTATTATTATTATTATTATTATTATTATTATTATTATGTGTTGCAGGTCTACTGCGCTGTGTCGTCATCGTTTTCGGTTTAAATGTCGAAAGTTCGCAATCATATATAAGTAGTATACTAATGGAAGCCAACCCTGCTAACGTTGCTTACATCGTCTAAACAATTTCGCCAAACAAATACTAGGCATTGTTTCGCGTATTGGTACATGACGATGATTATATTTCACACGGTGAAAATACTGAATGTCCCTATATAATATTATTTTATTGTATTTAAATTAATATCGTTTGTGGTAAGAAAATCGAGTTATCTATGTGGCGTGTTCAAATAAAACGTTAAAAATATGTTTTTTCGATTTTAAATAAATAATGTTTGTGAAGTTTATAATAACTACTTCCGAAATAATGTCTTATGTTATTATGTACTTATTTTTGGTTTTTGTGTCTACATCACGTCGTAGTTGTTTATTTTTTATCTTTATACGAATAAATACGTAATAGCGTAGTTCTATAAAAAACATCAGTACGAATATCATGTGAATTATGCATAAACCATATTAATATATTATACCACACACATAGTTACGGTATAAAGATGTAAAATTCTAAGCATAATTTTATATGGTGACAGAATAATAATTACAGATAGTCGTCTTTTAGATAAATCTAAGAAATTATGACAGATATAAAAAAATAATGTTGGACATTAGTCATAATTAGATGAAAAGTTATTTTTAAAGAACTACCTACATTTACCTACACGTTAAGATTCCTCTCAAGTTGCAGTTACAAAAAATAAGGCGTCTTAGCTGCGTGATCAATGCTTAAAAAGTAAGCTGTACCTGCTGAATACTGGCACGTTATATGTTAAATATTATGCAAGTTATGAAAAATACCATCCTTAAGATACTATTTGGTCATTCAGATTTTATATAGATGCTTTAATGTTGAAGCGCATTTCAATTCCTCAAAATGACTATATTTGAGTCTTTAAAGTGAATATTTTTTTCAAAAAATGACCAACGGCTTACAAAGTTGTCTTATAGATATAATAATAATTAATAACGCAATGTACTAAGTTAGAGCTTAATATGCTTAAGATTTCTTTGATTTAAAATAATGATTCAGACCATGATCGTTGTAAATAACTTAATGTAGGTACTTTTCAAGTCCTCGTGAAATCACAATAATACAGATTTTTTTATTCAAATTTATTACCAATAATGGCAACCAATTTAGGAAGTTATTTGCACCAATCGAATAATTTCCTTATTATTTTTCATATCTATAGTTTATTGTAATATTAGGTATAAGTTTATTGAATGTATAGGTAGTATTTTACCATGTTTGATTGAATACCCTTCATTTTAAAACAATAAAACCACTTTGAACAAACATCCAATTGAACAAAACTTAACAACTAATAATTATGCTACAAGTTCTAAATGTCGATTACTCGGCTACTTATGCATGCATTGATGTTAGACTTAATATATTATATATACATAGATGGGTACTACCCATTTTCCCGATTCCTGAACATATAACGATAGACGATAGTATTAAATAGTATTATATTGGGGAGTAGTTTTCAGCACCCATATTATGCTACAATAGTTGATGACAATTAATAGTAAATTAATTCATTAATTTTTAATAACTATATTTTTGCACCGCAACATTGATTCGTACATATTTTGTATTTCATCGCCTAAATGATTGGCCCATTTAATGTGTACAGAATGAAAACGATGAAAACGATGTATACTTTAGGTTAGGTTAAGTTAGGTGTCTGTTTCACAAAAGTCGTTTAAAAACGTCGTGATAAAAAAAAAAAAATGACCGTTCAAACATCGTCAGATTGCATCCTAACCGCCAACAAACCAACAACATGGTGACGAATAATGCGTGTCCGGATGCCAATATCGGGGATATCGAGGGATATATATATTTTTTTTTTTACATCTCCAATAATAATATTGCCCTTAGATTTGCGCGTGATTGACCTTCGTGACGACAACACGAAATTGAAAAAAATATAACGTTAATGACAAAAATCTAATAATGCATTTTGCAGTTCGATCAAATTGTGATTTTGCAACACTACGGATGCAGAATAATAATATATGGACGTCTGTGCGAATTATGAATGATATGTGTAGGCACCGCTCGACTATTTGTAAAATTGAATATGTCATGTAGATATGATGACGTGTGCCACGATATTAATTTCATTTCGTATCTTGTGAAATCTGCAATTTATCGTTGGCATAATATTATTTATATATATTTATGTACCTCCAACATACGATGGTATTATTACACTTCGGTCGAATGAAAAAAAAATGCTATTACCGGTCTTTAATAAATAATTTTAAACTAAATGTAATCGATGAAAATTAATTTAATTTACACTGTTAGAAAATAAACGATGTGGTAACTGGTGTGATTGACTTAAAATAATATAAAATTAAGTATCTATCGTGTAAGTAAATCTATCACAAGCATACAGGCTCGTTCCCGGCAGTGTTCCGGCGATTTTTGAAATTTGGTTAAGCAAAATAACAATTTTTTTTTCAATAGTCATTAACGATTTAATATGATATGTCAATAGTTTGTTATTTGAATGGGAAAAAAAATTATAGAAAAAAAAATGAAGAATTAGTGGAATAAGAATCCAGTGTCGACTAAAAAGCTATAAAATACAAATTATATTTAATAACAGTAGGAAATTAAGGAGTACTTTGATGTCAAAAGAATGAAATCATAAATGATAATAACAATGTAATTCTATACTTAAACATTAAAGAAATTAAGAAACTCTGAACTCAGATTAATATTATATAATAGACTAATCAATTAAGTTATTTTAAAGACATATAATTAAAACTGCATGTGTAAACAAAATCAAATCCAGAATTTTGAGAGTTTTGATAAAAATATGCTTCAAGAATGCAATTAATTTATTAATAATAATAATAAAAACAAAAGTTACATTTATAATTAATACCAATTACTGAAAAAAAAATTAAAATTGAAAAACCAGAAAAGTTTTAATTTGCTTCAAACAAAAAGTCATAATTTATACTAATATAAGCTACAGTATTAATTTTTAAATCGGGTTACGATAGCTGTACCTACCTAATAATGTATACATTTTTTATTAGTATTTAAACAGTGATCGTCAAATACGTATTGTACGCATGTATTAAAAATACAGCACACTTTTGTTTTTTTAATCATACGGTTTTCTCAAAATATGCATTCAGGACTCAAGCAGTATTAGAAGTTTAAATAATTCAACCGTATTCCCGCAGAATGTATATTTTAAAATAATAAGTGATATGATTCTTTGTATTATTTATTGAAAAAGTTGTTTTTTCATCGCATACTTATAATATATGCATTTCATGATTTACAAAATAATAACTGTCTAACTATAAAATACTTGTTCCTCAAGTAAAAATGTTGACATGCCATACATTTAATATTTTTTTCTTTGCAGTGTTATATACATTTTAATATTTCATAAATCCATTAAGAGTACAAAAAATATTTAATTGTGTGCAATAGGAATTATTATTCTATCACAAATATAACTTTTTTTTAAAAAAAAGCTTCGTTGCTTAAGGATATTGGCTGCAAAAATAGAACGTATGATTTACATTTATTTAAATACAGTATTATATTAATATACAATTATAACTGTTGTTGTAATGTTATGGCAGTGTTGTACTAAATATTTGTAATATCAATTTATAAGTTGTAAAGTTTAGTCACAAAAATTATTCAACCGCAACATTTTATTATTATTACATTATTAAAACTCTCTTTCGTGAATAAACTTAATGCTGCTTGTAATGCTAGTTTTATATTGGAGAGGAAAATTATTGAACATGAAATATTTTTCTTTGGACATGGTGGCCACAATAGCGGAATTTTTTTTACTCAAGATTTGTACAGAAAATTAATCTAGCCTCACTATCCGGACCACATATTTTGTCGCTCAGACATTAAAAAATTAACAGTAAATTAACCTAACAATATAAACAACAACGAAATTCACTATAATATACCATATTATTTTAACTAGTGCTGGGAAGTAATTGCACTGAAAAGCTTTGAAAATTGATTGCATTATTGCAGTAAAAAATTCTCAAAATCTTACTTAAAATTTGCGCTCAACATTTTCTTTTTTATTGGTTTTAAATCAAAACTGTTTACTTTTAAGAAAAATCAATTTTGAAGTGATAATATAGTTTTATTTATTTAATAAGAAAGTGACATTACTAGATACAATTGATAATAAAATGTTACAAAATAAAAAGTCAAATTGATTTTTCCGGTCTTTTAGGAACCTGCAAGCAATATTATAAAATATCATAAATGAATAAAAAAAAACCTTAACAATTTAAAATACATATAAACCACACAAAAAGAGCAAAAATATTTTTAAAATACCATGTCTTGAACATTTTAATGTTAATATTTGGAAAAAAATTTAAGTGTCTATAGTTATACATTTTTAAATTACAACAGCAATACAGAATCGATTTAGTCAAAAACTAGTTTTTCTAAAAATCTAACCGTCTTTCTAATTTTTATATTTTTCTCGATTTTTAAGTTCCAATTAGGTCCAATTTATTATGAAAAAAACTCACTCAAAGGCGATGACAGACAAAACAAATACATATAAGTAAGAGGGGAAAGTCACTATTATAGCTTATAGGAACCTCGTAATTGAGTAATCTCTGTAATGGATGTGTTACAAATTAAAATATATATTAAATTCAAATTCAATGATACCAATCTATACCAAAAATGATTTTATACTAAAACGGTCTGTCGGCTTATAATACTCTTGAGGATATTTTATCATATATTTATTTTTCGTATAGCTGTTGGTAATTTATTTTTGTACTAATAATAATTTGGTAGGTCAAACTAATTTTTGCTAAAAACATAGCATGACTCATATAATATTTTTTCATCTAATATAATTATCTATACTGCGCAGTGTATAATATACAATGTTATTATTGTTTTCTAAACAAATGATGGTAATAAAATGTACAAATCACCTTACAGCTCCTGAAATAATTAAATATAATAAAAGCTTACTAAAGTTCAAGATTTATTCAGGAAATTATAAATTTGAATCAGCAAGTGTTCAAAATATGCAAATGTAATAAATTGAGTAAGTAGGATAAAAAGAACCCCCATTTGTATGTTACTTGATATTTGATAAGATAGGTATTATTTTATTAAGGTAAACAATATTATACGAGTGAAAGTAAAAAAAACTATATGTGACGTAGTACTACTGAAAAAATACTTTATCATAATATTCAAGTATCATAAATATAATATAATCATTAAGGGTAGGTGTCTAACAAGGTCTAAAAAGGTGTCTAAAATATATAATAGCAGTGTAATTTTCCAATTAATAAATTACCGTTTATCTGGATTATAGTAATAATTATCAAAGGTAATAAATAACAAAGATTATTTAAATTTGTTTGTGTTTAATAAATAATTAATTACTATAAACAATATACGGGTACTGTTTAGGCAACATATGAGTGGGTGTGTTATTGTTGAAAAGTAATTGTATGTTTTAAGGAATTTTTTATGATTTATGATTGTTGGTAATATTTAATCAACGGTATTTTAATTTCAATAAAACACAATTAAGGCATCATCCAATTGTACAAAATACAAAAAAATATTAAGAATTTGACTAAAAATGCAAAATTAATATTTCATGAACGAAGTATAGATATGCTTGATTCGATGAGTTACTTATTTCATGTTTAAATATTATCAACTTCAATACAATATGCCCAGTACGACCAATCATCCATTGTCTACAAGTCTATTTATCATAATATTATAGAAAATCAAATACTATATGGAATTAATACTGCCGGGTTATGTGAAAGAATAATATTATTGAAAACGTTCACAGCAAAATTCAGCGTGCACTGGGCCTGTATGGCTGTATATTAACTTTTATTAGCTATAGTTCCGTCTACAAAATATAGACGCCTTAAAAACACAGTTACACTGATAATATTTTATTTCCACAAACGTGGCTGCCATATTAGTTGACTAGATCGCCGTCATTCGGTCTTTAGAAGTAAAAATATTAATTTATTTTAGTCCCCGCGGTTTGGTTCCGTACGTGGCGAAAATATAACCAAAATGTTATTTCATGTCCGTCGCAGATTCAGTTCTTTCATTTCTCTATCCCAACAACAACAATAATACTATTTTAACAGGAAATGTTTTATTTTCTTAACACATACGTCGTAAACGTACGAAAATTTAAGCAAAACAACACATTGCGGCAGATGTTGATTTTTCACGTATGTCTCTCGGAAAAGTTCAGAAACGGAAATGGTCGCTTTGTGTGCGGTACACATACAAAACAATTTCAAGTGGGGCGCCGAGTTGGTTGCTACTATAATAATGTAAATTATGCCGGAGTTAACTAGTTTTTATGCATGACAACAAAATCAACGATTCACCTTTGGTCCATTTGTAGTAAGTTTACAGAGTATATGTACAAACCCATTAAAAAGCTTGTTTGTTTATTTTTTTTCTATACGATTGTGTACGTCGTACAACTTGTTTTGTGAGATTGCGACATTAATGTCTTAACCTTAAAGTACATAAAAGCGAAGGGGGGGGGGTTAAAGTACAAATTGCAATCGTAAAGAATAAAGCAGGCCAAACTCAGAATTATAGGCCACTGTTTATCTTGCCGGGGTAATATTGCGGAAGTGAATTCATTAAATTTTAAATTTAAAAAGACGTGTAATTGCTGGAAATAAATAGTAATATTAACATTTTTTAATTTTTATATTTTTTTTGAAATGAACAATTGTAAAATTGTGATATTATTAGCTGGATGATTTTTACATTTATAGG
Organism: Myzus persicae; assembly: GCF_001856785.1. Lineage (NCBI taxonomy): Eukaryota > Metazoa > Arthropoda > Insecta > Hemiptera > Aphididae > Myzus > Myzus persicae. The sequence goes on along the minus strand of NW_019102003.1, from coordinate 215,723 downwards.
TGTTTATTTGATTTGATTTTTATGATTTTGTATATTTATGAACCTACATAAACGGCGTTCTAATTGAAAAAGTAGGTAATACATTTTTTTTCATTCTTCATAAATCAATGGAAGGTACTTCAAATGAGATACCATACCACCTTTTCCACTAAATATTTAATTATGTATTAAAACCAAATTTTGAACAATTAGTTTTTGAGTTATTTTACTCTGTGCACCTACTTACTATAATGGATCCACGATATGGGCTCAGAAGATATAAGGCCCATGGTAATTTAAAACTTAATTTTAATATCACATCCATTCTATATTTTTATTTTTTGTAAAACGATTATGACTATAAATATTTTAATAATTGCGAAACTACTCATTTGAATTTTGAATTGTTTACGTTAACATTTTCAAAAAAAACTGTCCCCTAAATAATATACAGTAAAAAAGGGGGAGGAAGAGGTTCTCATTTGAAAAACAAAATTGTGTTTGTATGTTATAACACAAAAAAATAGTTAAACTAATTTCAAACATTTTAAATTATCTACTTTCGAAAAAAAATCAGAATTTTAATAAATTTATTATTGAATTAAAAAATAGGGTCGAGCATGCTTGGTAAATCACCTTCTATACATGTATATTATAATTACATAGCCATTTTTCCATTTTTTAAAATGATCTTTTTACTTGTGTATATTGGTAATATCATTGAGTTTGGGCAGTACTATCTATATACCCAATTGTAATAAACAGTATTTTACTTTGTACAATGTTGTGAAATAAAATATTGAAGACTTTGTGCATTTTCACCAAAGAATAGGGAAACTGTATTATCATATAGAACGAACTAGGCTATAAAAATCTACTAGTTTTGAACTTCGCATAATTTTAGAATTACAATTTTTTATCATGGCACGATATTTCACTCTAACTTTTTTTTAAATATATATTTTCAATCTCAATCGGCTTTTAGAATTTTGACCGTATCCATACGATATAAATCATCGGCAAACCTACGATTCCATTTACTAGTTTCATCAATATTTATATAGATCTTATCGTTCCTAATTCGAATCGGAGTACGTTCGTAGAAGTTATGGTGGTTACAGCAATAACGGATATTGAAATCATGAATCACATGTTATAGAACACGAAATTATTTGAAATGTTCACTCTTATATCAACAAAATTGTAATTTGTAAAATTAGCCAATATTAACTTGACAATTTAAACATAGAACAAAACATCAATTGCTTCATTTATTCTTTATAGTTTAGGTGACATATAATAATTAAAAACGTTAAACATTTCAGCCTTAACTATTTCCATTGAGTATAGATATTATAATAACATAATATATTATATACTATCTATACTCAATGCTATCTGTGCTATCACTTTAAAATACTTTATTTATGATAAAGTTAAAACAAGTTTTATTAACCAACTTTTTGATAAATTTAATAATTCATTTAGTCTGCATAAAATCATGTAGGCATACAAAAATAAAATACACAAACACACATTCCACATACATATAGCACTTCCTGCAGCAAGTCCTGTAGGTATTCAGCAGGTAATTATTATTATAATGTGTACAACTACAAATTGCATAAAACATTTTTAACCTTAACTCAATGTATTATTTTTAAATCAACAGAAAAAGTTATTTCTACAGTTACTGTATATTAAGCTAGTTAAGTTCGTAAGTTAATTACAAAAATAATTAACTAGTTAGGTATGAAAAAAAATTTTAAAAATATTGAATTTTTGGCTTACCATACACTTTTAACTAGTTAAAATAAAGATTATATTTTGAATCACTGCAACCAAAGGGTGGGAAAAAGTAGGTCGCATAATGTATTATTATGCATATTATTATTAAATCTATTCTCCAATCAAAAATTTGAAGCGCTTTGTAAATATTATGCTCACAAAACCACAAGAGTACATCATTAGAACAAATAATACATACCTACACGGATTGCTTGGCTATGATGTAACATTAATTGGAGACTATAGTTGGCAGGGGCTAGTGGGTGATTAACACCTAGATATATTTTCAAAATGGAAAATAACAGCAAAGATCGATAGAACATTAAATAGAGGTGGGTAAAAATGTTTAATTGGTCTATTGTACCAAAATCAAATACCTACGATTTTTGGATGTTTTAAGTGGCCTATTATATACGTGTTCGTGTTTGATACGAACTTTAAAAGACTATCGTACGTTTTATTTCACAATTTAGCGAACAATCGGAGAAAATTAGTTATCACAACGATAAATTCAATGTGCTTTTGTTAAATGAGATTTATTATTTTAGAGTATGTTAAATCAATCAATATCTATATATAATATGACTATTATACGTATAGTAATTATTATTAAAAACAAAAAACGGTACAAGTATACTGCAATTCATATTATACACTCGTTAGTTTATTAGTTTTAAATATAGAAATTAATTGGTATACGAAATTTCATCAACTGGACAATTTAAATTAATCAAATAGTTAATCCGAAATAGGACATTTGTAATAGTTAAATCACTGAAATTACATCATTCTTATTTGCATGAATTTACATAGGTAACGATATAAAAGAGCGTTTAGTCGACAAATTACCAAACTTTATAATTCTAATGAAATATAATCGTAGTTTTTACAATAAATTATGATTGTGGAGGTTGGAGGATTGAATTATCAAAAATGTATTTTATAATAATATGTAAATGTATTTGAATGTATGACCTTCGTAAAATGTGCTATATAATTGCAAGTGATTGATAATTACTATTAATTAATTTTGAGTTATAAAATAATATAATTTATTGCTTACAATTAATTCAACTTGAGTTTCAAAAATGTTCTACACAAATTTAATGTTACGAGTGCACGTTTCCCAAATTGTATTAATATTCTTATACTGGATATTATATAGAATCGTATAAAGTTAGCGCTTTTAAAAAATCACTGAAATTAGAAAATTATATCTGCAGATCAACGTGGTGTACCTATACAAAACTGAAGGTGTTAGGTGCTCATTATTGGAACTTATTGAACGAATAAAAATTCAAAGAAATTATTTTCTGATAGCAAACAGTGATAAATGAAGCATAGTGTTTACAAAGTACGGAATAATTAAGCTTTAAGACAATAAACAGTTCAAATGGAATAAGTTAGTGCTTAATTTAATATTTGCTCTCATTTATAATATTATCACACTATTTTGTTACAACATCAATGATACAAAATATTAAAATCTTATTAACAATTTAATGTTTATCTCGTAGTTATAATTAGTTTCCAGATAGACGTAGTTATGTTTAAACTTTTAAATTGCAATCAAATTGTATTAAATTCATTACTTTTCAACGTTTAGTTTCGAAATGAACATATTCAGTTGATTTCAAGTTTTTATCTTATTTTGTAATAACACAATTGAGTGTGATTTCAATTGACTGTCGAGTAGTTTCGTGTCGATTGTAATGATTATTATTTTATGATTAATTCTTATTAATTATAGATAAGCGTGTATATATTTGAATATTCGTAAATCGTGTTTTACGGACCGAGCTGTTCATAATTAATTCAAAATATTATAATGACCGATTCTCAAAAAGTCCTCTACATGAGAGTTATTTGATTTGTGGGTAACGCATTTTATAATGAAATACAAAACATTTAATAATAACAAATAATGTAAATACTATTAGTTTGTAAGAATTAATTACTTATATTTTATTAGTCACGACTCACTAGTAATTATTTGTGAAGGGTCGAACATCAATGATCTTCAATCAAAAACTACAAACATCGATGATTAGAAATGGTTGCTGTTATTTGATTTCTCGTTAATCGATCAAAACAAACGGCGTACAGGTTATGTAAGAAAAAAAAATACACAATTTTCAAATATTTGGAAAGTCAAATTGGTTACGGAGTAGGTTTTTTTTTGGACGTATCCATAATGTCCCTGGGCAATGGTCGTAAACGCCCCCGACTAGATTTGGTAACTTGTGCTGATTATTAAATTAGTTGGCTTTGCAGTGTTCGTGTGTGACGTAATGTTGAAAAAAACAAAATAGAGTCGTTCAGATGATTCATGGTTCAAAATAACCTCTCGCGCTATTTGACCACATTGTGTAACTTTCAATATTATCATAAAGGACTTTTATTTTGTGGCCAGTTTATCATGTATTTTGATCTTGTATGGTTTAAATAATTATTATACACATATTATGCGTACACTTGGAAAACGAATATATAGTTATTTACTATAAAAATAGGCATGTATTCAAAGCACTACAAAAGTTGACCTTTAAAACAGGTGCTTAAGATGTTCTATAAATATTTCTATCGTCGTATAAAACTATCATTGGTGATTTTGTCTTTTCCTCAAAAATCTAAACTAAATACAGCTGTTCAATCTTTATTCAACAGCTACGCATGACTTTGATGACTATCAGAGATCACGGTTTTTAGCTTTAATAATCGAATATAGGTATCTACTTTATTTTAATGACGATTTCAAATAAATGCATGTAACACAGAATTATGGAAGTCTCGACGTTCTAACAAAAATACAACTCTGTGTTAAGCTCATACTAGTACATGTTATTTTATGTGTAACTCATTAAGGTCTGTTTCAATCAGATATTCGTACTATACCGACACGGATGTGTGCCTGTGCTATTATTTCAATTAATGTGTGTTGATCCTCATTTAAATTGAATGGTTTTAAGTGATGATCCTATAATATTCAGGAAGCTATAAACTTTCGACATATTTCTAAGAGTATTACTGCCCTAAGGGCTTCGGACATTTTTCCCTCAACCATCCGTTCCCGAAAACAATTTTTTTTAATTAATGAAAATCACGCACACGAACATAATATTATCGATTTCACTGTCTGCAGCTGTAATGAAAAGAAATACGCCACTCCCTAAAGAACAGAACTCGACTCGCGTTAAACAAAAGCCACTAAGACATTAGTGCTGTCGATTAAAATTATAAATCGAAATACCTTCCAAAAATCTAATAAGAAAAGCTCTATTAATAATGCACATATTACAGATGTAAAAGATATCTTAGGTTTCAACTGGACTCAGGTAATTTCACCTAAATCTCATATTAAATATCTGAATTCATCCAGATTATCATAACTATCTAAATTAATTGAAATCAATGAACAAATTAAATTTTTTACTCCAAATAGATTTGAAAGTTTATTACTAACTTATGGCACATTAATGGAATCCACAGTGATAAACATAACTATAAGAAAAGCCCCTTTCCATATGTATCAAATCAAAACTATTAGATTACCAAGAGTTAAGTGAAAAAAAAATAATGTAAAACCAACTGATGAATTCACTCACAACAAGTCTACTGAGCTACTTAAATTAATACTAATTCGCCACATGCTTAGCCTGCACTACTGTACCTATCATCGAGAAAAAGTTCTTAAACTAATAAAAAAACCGTATTCATATCTGTAAATTAAAAGAAAATAAACCATATCGGGTTGTTAATGCAAATTTACACTCGACCATATTAAAGATGCACTTGAACAAAAATATTTCTTAGCGATATTCACTATAAGTCATAACAGAACATCCGAAACCCCCCTACTTCTGTTTTTCGATGGTTTAGAACCGGAAATAAACAACAAAAATATTGTATACTTATACGTGTTAATATTTATGGTACACTAAAATTAAAATAGAAACATCTCGAATCAAAAAACAAATACCTCAATGACTCAATGCCTTAACTGCCAAAACAATGATCACACCAGAATATACTGTAACAATCACCCCAAATGAGTAAGCACGCTGCTACAAAAAACCACTGAACTGACTCATGCACTTTAAGTTGCGATTGTATCCGCAAAATGTGCATTATACAATAGAAACCACCCCACCAACTACCGTGAATGTCAAGTTTTCGAAAATCTACAGCAACTCTGAAAATAACAACCGCCCATCAAAATAAATTCTATCTTATTACATATTTATATGAGCATCTATTTTACAATTTTATTTTTTTAATTGATGTTGTAGGGCCCATTAGTTGCAAACATTATATTTTATCTATTTTTTGTAACAATTCGATTAAAATAGTATAGGTTTAAGGACTAATAACTATTTATTGGTATTTTTCTTAAATATTATTATTGTGCAAATGTATAAAATATACAATATAATGTACAATGCTAAATATTTAAATTCATAAATTTCTATACGACCATATGGCTATAATTGTATAATTATTATTTTAAAACCGTTTTATATAATATTTACATAAAAAAAAAATAAACTTGCTTTTTACGTTTGATTCATAATAATTACAAAAATAATGTGCATGACAGTTCTTTGTTAGTGATCAGTGATATTATAAAAATAAAATGTTTAAATTATCACCTATACAAGCTATATTATATACTGTTATGTAAAATATTGAGAACTTAAAAGTTCTATGAAGTAAACTATGCCTAAAACTACGAAAAGTTAGAAATAAATAATACATTTTGAGGATTTTCGTTTTTGAATTACCATGGATATTTTGAAGTTTTTTAAGTCTAGCAAAAGTATTTAAGTAAAGATAAACAAACTTTTTTTTGACTTTAAATATAGTTGAAAACTGAATACTACTGTGCTGTAATACAGTATTGGTATATCGTTCTGAAGACCTGAAGTTATTCAAAAAAGTATTAGTTTACGGACTTATCACTAATCATTTCACATTTGTAACTAGATGGAAAACTTTTTTTTGGATTTCAGTGTTTTTCTATATATTCAATGAGTTTAGTATACATTTTGAGTAATATGTAAACACATCACTTCATATTCACATAAATTGTGTAGTTAGATTTACTCCCACGTTTATTATTTTCAATTCCTTGTATTTTACTGTACATTTCATTCTTCACAATCCAACCAATGTAAAGTAACGTGGTGAATAAGCTGGGTGATGCTCATCAAATAGAAAAATTTTTTTTTTGCCATTTAAGTGTTTTCGTATCACTACAAACATGATTTTTGAATTGAAAACTGAACTCTTATACAGAAAATTATTAAGCACATGTTTTAAAAAAAAATATGTCGATGTATCTAAATTGAAATTTGAACTTATAGTTTCTGAATTATTAAAATGTGTGTGCTTAGGATAATAGTCTTATAATATTATGGAAAATAGAATACTAAATATATTTTATGGTCTAGCATTTATAATACTCAAACAATTTTTACAAATCTTATAACTGAAATACATTTTTATTAATTACTACCTACAATATTCAAACCATTATATACCCATATCATCTAAGCCAACTGATTATTGTCATAGAATATTATTCTTGTATAAATAAAGATTAATAAAATCTGAAATTACTGTTTTCTGTATCTCGGTATGTATATATTTACGAAAAAATTCACCTGCTTATGAATAAATTGGTAGTATAACCAAGTAGTTCTAATTAAAAAAAAATAGTTTTGTATCGCTATATGACATTAAATGGTATAAGAAACTAGGTTAATGTGTAGACTTACAAATTAATTATTTATATGAACGAACTGTTTATAACAATATTATTTTACTAACTATTGAAATTTTCAACTAACGTTATGTTATATATGTATAATTATAGGAACATCAAAATCACAATAACTATATGCATTTAAAATTTGAACACCTTATTTCAGTTTATTTAATTAGTGTATAAAAATATGAATATTAAGTATTAATTTATTCAAAACAAAACAAAACTAAATATAACAAACATCTAACTGGTTTAGCACATATTTTGTACTATAGTGTTCTGATATGTTGATTTAGAAAAATTCTATTTTCGTCAGTGGCTACTAAAAATACACGGTCTTCATAAAATATATTTTAACTCACTGTGGATAGCAAATCACTAACTATTTTATTTATCAGCTAATGGCTATAATTATAGTAGTATTATAGACTCAGTTAATAATGTAAAATAAAATGAAAAAGATACTCACCACATCACACTATTTAACAATATATCGTTGATTAATTTTGTATAAAACTGTTTCAACCGACAACCACCGAGTTTTCAGTTCAATCATTCAAATAAAAAACAATTAAGTTCTTATCTTAAATGTATTTGATAATCACAAATGTTTAATGTTTTGAAACGAATGTATGGTTCAAAACAATCGAAAAGCCACTTAAGGACTTAAGTATATCTTTTTACTGTGGGTTTTAACTTCGTTAATAGTTGACAAATCTCCCTTGTTTTATCGATACTGTTATACCTATAAACCCCCACAAATATATTATAAGACATACAATCTATAAAAACAGATCGTTATGAGCGGAATAAAAAAGTGAACATTTTGTTTCCAATAAATTTCCCAATTTAGATCCTATACCTAAGATTTGCTTTTCGTACAGATTTATTTTATCTATTTATTTATTACATCACTTTTTTTCTGGTAGAGCTGAGCACAGACAAGAAGAGATGCAAGAGATTTTTTTTTATCTCGTTTAACGTTCAAAACTTTTTAATTAAACTAATTTTGTTGTTGTAGATAATTAGTTATTGATTACACAGAAACAGTTACGCAATATGTATCTCATGTTGTTATAAACAGTACTTTTTGGTACTTTATGAGGGAAAATGGAAATTTTAAAATTTAAATAATCAACAAGTGTAATACAAAATAAACATTTCTAATATTCAGTTAATTTATATTTAGGTTTTAAAATAAAATTGCGAAATCTATGGAAACCTAAGCTTCTCGAGAATTAAGAATAATCGATGATATATTATGTGATATTAAGACAAATTAAGTTTTTTTAGTTTCTAATTAAAGTATAACCGATATTTGGAATATTAGCTGTGTTCCAAAAGTCCTGTGCCTCAACTTTTTGGACAGAAAATTAAACTTTGTAGAAGTAGTTTTTCTAGCTCAAGGAAAACTACCAGGAATTTCAAAACAAATAGTTAATATTACACAGGAAGACTGTGGCCGCCGGATGCTGGAAGTTTCAATAAATATAATAAATAATTAAAATCATAGCACATTTATTTTGAACCGAGTTTATTTTGACTAATTTATTCTGATAGTAATTTTGAACAATTTAGTCCAATTCAAATCGCCTACAACAAAATTGAGTTTATCACCAAATATGTAAATGAGAATTTTTTCGAAGCAACTCAAAAATTTAAAAATGTTCGATTGAAGTCAAAATATGTTTAAATTGTGATAGCGTATCACTAGAGGTCGGATTTTTATGATTTTACATATTCGTTTCTAGTCCATGCAGTTAAATGGGAGTGAGAAATCTTTACGAATCATGAAACATAGAACTCACAGGAAAAAACTTATTTTACATAAAAAAGCATATTTTAGAGATTTGAGAATATTTGATAATATTTCTGTAATATTCGGCATATAATGAACATATTTCACGTACCTATATCAGCACTTTGATAAATACAATGTTTGCTAAATGATTTATTTCTGGGTTTTAATAAAAATTAATCTCCAGGTATTCCTTATCAAATGGGAAAGCGCATCGGTTATTTCGTTAGCTGTCACGACTATTCATCTAACAATATATAGTTATTGGTTTTTATTGTAAAATTAATTCAATATTTAATACCAAATTAATAAAAATAAATTAAAATGATTTTTTTTTTTTGATATCAAAATAATATTTTGCATAATATTTAAGGACATAAAACATCATATATCTGTTATTTTAAAGGAATATTAAGAGAATATATTGCTTATATTATGTGACATAAAAACATCATATTTTAAGGATTTTAAAAGAATATAAATCCGACCTCTACGTATCACTGACCAAAACCCGATAAAATATCTGCATTATCAACGTTGGTTAATAAATTACATAATTATTTTACACTCAGTTCAATACGGCGTACCGTGTAGGCAAGGCGGACGCGTGCACGTCGGCATGCAATTCATTTGCCCCGCAGGAATTCACGATCTTACTAGCTTGTTAGCTAACTGAAGTTGTGTATTGTGGCGGAAACACGCTCTCTTGTAGTATTATCTTGGGACGTATGATTTTTTTCTACTTTTCTTTGGGACTGTTGTAAGTGTTTTGCGTTATTGATATAATATAACATAATATTTCGATGACAGTATAATAATTAATGGCTGAAATGCTAATATAAAGTAAATACCTGATGTGTTTTGTAGAATTAAAAACAACCTTTAAAACTAAGGATGCTTTAAAAAATATTTTCCTCATCGCGGTATTTTCAGTTGTCGACACCAATTGTTGTGAAAAATCAAATTTGATTAGTGTTTGTATAAATACGAAATACGATTTTAAACTGGTTTAATACTGCTACGACGCTACGTATAACTGGTACGAAAATAAAATAAATGTTGAATAATAATATAATATTTTGTATTTAATGCTATAAAATGATATATATTTGAAAACATAATATTCAAATTGTAAAAGTACAAGCTATTTATTAATAAGTGCAAAAATGTATTCTGTTCAAAAGTTGTATTCATAGTCTTTACTTGATATACGAACAATAAATTATCAGCATTTTTGCTATTAGTATTAGTATTATTATTATATTATACAGTATCCAGTGTACACTCTAAAACACTGTAAAATCCGGTTCTAAAACGAGACTTAATCGAAGATTGAAGACATCTAAAATACTAATTTACTTTTGCTTTCAGATAACTGAATTTAAAGTGATAGGAAAACAGGGTATTTGTATTTGATTAACATGTTAATATTTACGCGTTTTGTTAAATACATGATTTTACTATTATCATCAAAAATATTAACCAAGTGCCGAATTTGTTATTTGTTATATAATATAGTATAAGGTATTAGTGGTTTGTTTTCTAATATTATGCATCAAAAGTAGCATAAATAACTTATAGGTGGATAGAAATACGAATAAGTTCTTATAAACTATAATGCCAATACACTTATTTGGTCGAAGCATTTTATACGTAATTGTATAGCACTGTCTAGTTTTTAAATCGAGTTACTTCATGCGAGTGCTGTCCAATATACGTATCAGTGTTACGTGCATTTGTGTGTGTTTTGTAACAAATTTTTTTTTTGAAGTGTATCCTATTTCTATGAAATAATCGGTAAAAAAATTTCCTGAAAATAAATTACTTAAATAAGTTAAAATAATAAAATGTATTGATTTTAATATCTAGTAGGTATATTAGCATAATAACTAATATTAGGTAAGTGGTGAATTTAAATTATGGATACTAGTGAAAAATATTAAATATATTGTATTATAAAATAAATACAAAATATATGTCATTTAACACAATAGATATAAATTATATTTATATTATAATTATATTATATCTTAATTTCATGTTATATTTAATTACACTAATAGTTTTTTTGAATTTCAATATGCATCTAATTTACAAGTATTAATGTGGTGCGACTAATAATTAATATTATTAATTTTATATTAACTATATGCCCAATTCGCAAGAGTACTAAAATAGTTATAATATTATAGGAACACTACTGTACGTGAAATTATTATAATTCTGTAGGTCGCTATATATTAGGTAGGTATATTATAATAGACGAACGAAGCACCAGTACGAGATCTAATTAATTTGTTATAAATAAAGCAATACATACACCGATAAGAATTGTAATTAATAAACCTGTGGCTTGTAATATCGCCAATATATATTCAAGTCTTCCACCGTTAGTGTACAATCACTGATATCACCAACCATCGGTATTTAATAATATCTAGAACAATAGTACATATTGCGTAACGAACCATCTAATGGCTCAAAGGGCTCATTAATGAGATATTATTGATGAGATTTTGAAAAGAACTTTCAAATTTTCCAAATTACCCAAGCGTCTTTAAGTTTATTATTTTAATGATGAATCGTTTTACAAATGTAGACCACAAGTATATTATTTTGAGTTTCAGGTGTTAGTGTAACGTTACGCCTGCAGCAACCTTTTGGAGAAAACGGTTTTTCTGTTACGGCGTGTAGGTTATGAATTCCAAATTTGTGGTTACGAATGGTTACGAATTGGTCACTAAAGCATGGTATCCATTTCGATGAAAATAGTTTAGTTTGTGGGTGCCAGGGTAACGCAGCTCAACTTTACCATGAATCTATAATATTCATTAAATACATGATTTTTCATAGTACATGATATAATTGTTTAAAACCATTGTTTAATATGTTTAAGTTTAACCAAGGACCGGCAGATATCTGAAAGTAACTTTACCAATAATTATGTTATTGCACATACACCAAAAATATTACTCACTTAACATTTTCGACTGTTCCGTTGATTCATCAGTTGAGACCAGCCATTTTCAGGGATGTTAGGCCAATATTAACTAAATGACGGCCGATAGTCATTTAAATTTAAATTATGTAAAAACAATATTGATTATATCACGTACAGATTCTCAACACAGTAGGTGATAAATTGGGATCAAAATATTGTAAAGAAGACTGACACCAGATAAGTGGTAACTGATAAATTCATAGGTTAAATAATGTTTTTCTATTTATTCATGATAAATGAATCATAGTATATGTATTATATATATATCATGTACTAGTAAATTAACAATAATAATAAGTATAAAAAGAAATTATTTAAAAAAACACATTTAATGGGTCACTCATAATCAATTTTATTGATCAATGTTTAATTTTTGTATCTTGAATTATTTTTATATATTATATAGTTTCTGTAAAATGTATAATAATTCAATGTCTAATGGACAAAACATTTTCGAAGAGAAAACTAAAAGCGCCATTGGTATACTGGCCATAAAATTTAAAATTTTGTCGCATTTTGGTCCATTACAGATTAATTTACATCATGTTAAGTATTTCTGTTGAACCATAAAATTGTAAATCAATTCAATCATTTTTGTCTCATAGTCTATAAACTACAAAATATTTGAACTAGTAGAGTAAAAATGCAAAGTAACATAAATTGAGTTTATAATTATGTGTTATTACTTATTTTATAATAAATCTACTATAAAATATAAAGCTTCTAAATTAGATAATATTATAATTTATATAATCTAAGGAGATTAAAGTATAAAATATATTTTCTAGTATAAAGTACATTTGAATAATTGCTTCAGTAGTATTTTATTTTTATTACCTTCTTTACTTTGAAATCGTTTTTTTATTCAATTTTAATATTATATGTACCAGGGTATTGTACGACATAAAAAATGTAATATACAGTCATTTTTTGTGTTTTAACTATTCACTACATTTAAATTTAATGTTTGACTATCAATTTAGTTGTTATACTAGACAAAGAAAAAAAGATTTTATTACAAAAATAAAATCGTCTTAAAAATAAAAATAAATAAAAATCAAATTACCAGCATAAGTACCTAATTTATTATAATTGCTGGCAGAGAAATTATTAAAATATACAAAAAATAATACCTCACGATGAAATAATTGATAAACTTTATAGGTCAGTTTATAAAAGTAAGAAATACTTTTCAATTCAACTAATTATCGTAAACTATTATTTTATTGTTTCAAAATGAGATAAAAGTATAATATGTGAACATTTTGAGCTAACGATTTTAATTTTTAAAATAAAAAAAAAACAATTTTTAAATTTGATTTTGTTCAATACGGAAATATAATAGTAATAATTGCATTACATTTAGTTTTTTTCTCCCTATTAGTTGGTCATTTTTCAACACATTCAATAGATACAGTACACACCAAACCATTTATTCACTTTTGCCAACCAAAATAACTTTTATATAATATATTGCACACAAAACTTTTGGAATCTTGTAGAATCAAATTAGATAATACTATTATAGTGTAAAGCAGAACTTATAATTCAAGATTTTAACGATAATAATTTTATTTTCTAAGATATAAAAGATAAAAGCGAACGTCGATTTATAGAAATATGTAAAGACAACGTAATAAATGTAATTGACCGAAACGAATAAATCATCTCTACTCGAATAAGAACAAATCTCAAATTGCTTTTTTCATCAACAAGTTAAAAGGCAGTTAAGCCCCTCTCCAAATATGAAATATTCATACGTGCAAATATTATAAGACAATAGGTGCCTAACTATATACTGTTGTAACACATAATAAAATATGTACCTATGTGCAAAAACAACAATGGTGTCATTATATTATTAACAAATATTGTTCAGAGAACGAATACAGTGATACAATATTATCCTTTGTAATAATAAGACGATTACAGCCTACAGGTTGTGTATAACATGATATCATAGTCGAAGCTTACATATTGCACGAGATAAAATAATTTCATCGCTCTGGGACCTAGACCGTGATCACGTAACCAGACATTATTAAGACAACCATGGCCGAAAATCTACGACTAGATTACGTTTATTGTCGTAATAAATTGACCGTGGGTCCTCACATATTATATATATATATCATAACATGCATATGTACATACATCATAATATTATGTACAGATGCTAATCAGAACAATAATATTATCAAACGCACCAACAGAAATATTAATGTTTCGAGTAGGCCACGGGCGGTGTGCCTATACTATTACTACTACATGTAAGGTAAGCGCAACTAGGCAGGTCATAACTCAAAATTTTAACGACACAGTAGGTACCTTATTTTTTGGTCGCGAGGTTTACACGAATCTCAAATGCCTTATATTTTTATCAACACATACTACTATTATACCTGCCCACGTGCACATGCACATGCACGTGAATGACTTATACAATATAATGTTGTAGGTATAGGTGTGTGTTCATCGGCAATTATGATGACGTTATATAATACAGCTCTAAATATATTTTCGGCGAATAATCGTCTGAATTCATCAATATATAATATACACGTATGACGTAGGTAAGAAGTAGTAGTAAGTACAGTAAAATCCCACTCACCGAGCCCGGTGCCCACGAGAAAAATCACAAAAAAACCACCAGGAAATTGTCGATAATAATGTTATTACTGACCCCTGTGAAACAAAAACGTTGCAGGCGCCCTGCATTATATTATCTGATTCGCTTTGTGTTGGGAAAATAAATCCTTTGGCGTGAGCGTACGAAAATAAAACTATTATTTTCCCTTCTTTCCTTTCTGTGCGGCAACAATATAATAATTTTTGCAGACAACATGCGAACGTCGTCGTCGTCGTCGTCTTCGTACCCCTACGCTCTGGGCGAAAATGTGAGGAGAAAACGGTGCCCCGGTCGCCGCTACATTATACTGTTCTGGCGACGGTCAGAGAGGGATGGAATCAGATGGGGGGGGGGGGGGGGGGTCCGAGTAGACAATCCGGCGGCGCCGCAAACTACCGACACGACCCTCTTCCGCTCTGGCACTATAGTGTTTCACCGCCCAAGTGACATCCAAAAGGTCGAGAAAATAATATATATATATAATATACTGTGGCCCCACTCGCATACTCTGGGCGCTCACACGGTTTGTTCCTTCGCCGTGACTCGACTTAAAAATAATACCGTGTGGAAGCGATAAACGTGGTGTTGTACTCTAGTGGCCGAAGTGTGTTATCCGTGTTATGATAATGAGAGAAAACAAATTTAATTAGCGTTGCAAATCGAGAGAGAAAAATATGTGCAGCAAAAATATTCCAGCTCGTCAGAATTCTCGAACAAACGGAATAACAGACCACAATATTGGTGTGAATACAAACTTTTTATAGTTCATCCACAATATATTATTGTTGATTTGTCATCATTGTATTACCGTTTACCATACGTTATATTGTTATGAATTGTCGTCATGTACAGAATATTTTATTCGTCGAGTGTTTTATAAGTATGATAACCGTTTTAGTTATGTCTAGTGCTTACCTTTTTTGTCGAAAAAGCATACAATAATGTTTTCAAGAAATAGTCGTCGCATATGCGTTGCGTCTCGAAATCCCTTTTTCTCACGAATTGTTTATACATTAGTTCGTACATATTTTGTCATATTTTTCATGTCTTTTTTTGATCTATAAAAACACTTTGTAGCTTAACATAAGTGCATTTAAATATTTTTGTACATTTTTTAAAATATCAATAAATTGAAAGATGTGCTAGGGTGAGCTGAATAAAACATAGCATTTACTATAAAACCAGGAGTGGAATGATTTATAACTTTTAGTAGTTCCAGACATCTGCAGTAATATTGATCATGAAAATAATGCTCATATAGATGATAAAAATCACAATTAGGGATTATATAATATTGTGTGTGAAATTTATAATCTGGTTAGGTAATAAGTAGTAGGGTCGTATACAGCCGAAATAGCACAATAAAACTTAACCTAATTGGATGTATTATGTGCAATGTTAAATAGTTTAATATTTAATCATTATTGAATTCAAAAGTGAATTGCATATATGTAGCAATAAAATTTTTTTATTTTTTCTATTTTATTTGTAAACATACAATTTTATTATAAGAAATAAGAATCATGGCAAAAATAATTCGGGTCATAATATTATTTATTTGGTCACGACATATCATATTATTATGCCAAGTTAATTATTAGCAATTCAAAATTAATGATAATAATTTATCACAAGAGAAGATAAAGTTGTAAAGTCGTTTCATTCTTTATGTAGATAAACATGGTGTGACAGTAAGATATGATGAATGAAATAACTTATGTTCTAATAAATATTTTTTTCATTTAATTATTTGATAATAATACATAATTAATACGTGTAGTACAAGCATCTATTAATTATATGGAAAAAAAAATTAAAAATATTGATTAGAACACAAGTTATTTCATTTATCATATCTTTCTGTTGCAACCTGTATATAATTTAGTAACATTCAACATATATCTAAAATACTATAAATATCTACAATTATGTGATATTTTTTATAATTTCTAAACAAATGATAATTAAAAAAATATGACAGCCGAGGTTAGGCTTTAAATTTGAAAATTATTAAAAATCATTACGGTTGGTCTGAACATTTGGCTACATTTGAAAAGTTATTTATTTATGTACCTAATAGAGTAGAGTACTGGGCACATCAAAATTAAATTTACAATTCAGACAGCCTTTGGCTAAAATTTGAATTTACCTTGTTCCACTAAAAATATAATTTATTATGTAAAATAATGTAAATTGTGTAATCATATTATACTATTTGATTAATATATTAACGTTTATTAAAAAAAGATTAAATTATAATTACAATTAAATTTAAAAAAATGCATAATTCAATTCAGTCTTGTCATTATTTATTATTTAATATAATTATAACATACTAATAGAAAGTCCAGTAAGTCTAGTTTCATACTTCAATAACCAGTTTTAGACTTCCAATTAAAGGAGGAATTTATACCTAATTAAGATTTTATCGTATAATTTGCAACTTAGTATTAAGTTAGTATATTATATTCGTTTCATGCATTCGCGTTCAAAAAATGAAATAACTAATAAGTTTAATACGTAGGTACCGTTTTATATAAAGTCAGTAGTTTGAGAACTGTTTCATACGATATATTTCAAATGTGCATCGTTCATTCAGGCCAATTTTATCTACTTACCTTATCAATCTCCCCTCAAGGTTACAAGCTCATCATTTTTCTATATCGACCGTGGTATTTATGATACTCACTTCAACGATTTAAAATATACCTACTTATATCTTAAATCATGCTCACCTCCAAAGTATATCAATGTGCTTGGCTGATCACTGGAAATTGTTTGTAATAGTAGCCAGTGTAGATATTCAAAATATTAAAGCCCTCACTTTATATTGTCTCAACACATTATTTAAGTAACGACAGAAGGAATTTTGTATTCCCGTCCTTTTGTTTGAGCTTTAGTTACGCTGCTGCCAACTTTTCGTCTCAAAAAAATTGTGCGATGAATTAGGAATACACCATTGATGGTGCCATACTACCATTTGTCTTGTTTTTAAAATGACTATTAAAAAGAAACAAACGGCATAGGTATTGAATTACTCACTTTACCGAACTTTAATTTTTCCAGGGGGAGGAACGCCAAAACAGATTTTCTGATGAAATTATTATTCTTAAACCGAAATACACGACTTGTTGTATCCAATCCGCTGAAGGTAGATTTCGCATCTCGGTCGGATTTTTATAACTAATCGAGGTACACCAACGCTGACTTACCCACGAATTGAGGTAGCTACACTCAAACCGTAATACACCAANTTTTTGGGACAAGATAATAGTGAATTTTCAGTTTCTGAAATGTATTTATTATAATCAATTTTAGATTGGGCCCTACATTTAGATCTAAGTGCAGAGAATATATTATAATTTAATTGTGTAGGAGATGTTTTATATAATTTATGTGCTATTTTTTTTTTAAAAACCAAGTCTCTCAGTACAGGACTAAACCAAGAGGGATGTTTAGAAGTGAAAAGTTTTTTTTTAAGACAATTGTCATCAATTATTTTAAATATAATTTTATAGAAAATATCAACTGCATTGTTTATGCACAATTTATCAAAAACTTGAGACCAATCTATAATCGCTAATGATGAACGTATAACATTATAATTACAGTTGAAAAAATCGTATACAATTTCATTATAACTTAATGATTCTAGATTTACATTGGTTGGGAGTGTGACAGTTAATGCAGGGTGATACATATAATCAATCGGTAACAAAGAAAAAGGCTCATTAAGAACAACTAAATTATGAGCGTTAGATAAAACTAAATCGAGAATTGAATCTGATCGATTTTTAACAAGATTGAACTGATTAAGATTAAGGTAAGAGAAATTAGCCAGGTTATTGGCAATTAAATTATTAAACTGAGAAACATTAGGGACAATTTTATTATTTAATAAGGACCAGTGAATACCCGGTAGATTATAGTCACCCAATAAAATAACATTTGAGTAATGCGAAAGATTTAACAAATTGCTTACAGTATCAGTATGGTCATTATAAATATCAATACTTGAATTAGGAGGAATATATACCGATCCAATTAATAGAGTGAAAGAACCCATAGAAAGATTGATAAATAATTGCTCGATGTTGTTGTTTTGAAGTGGAATACGATTACATTGAAGGTGATTCTTGACCGCAATTAACACACCACCTCCTCTGATAATGCAGCCCATGACACTATCACGGTCGCAACGAAAAACTGTGTATTTTGGGATAAGACCAAGTTAACAGTTATAACAGCCACTCACTCGTTAAGCTAAATTGTTGGACATTACTCTGTTTATTTTATAAATATAATTTTGTTTTTGATCATTTTAAATACATCTTTCAAAAAAAAGCTAATGGCTTTTATTTTTATGAGGTATAATATTATTTTGTCAGCCCAATTTTATTTGGTATATTACAATATTTGTCAACATATGATGAAAATGTACACAAAACAAAAATAAATGATTTATAATATGGCACAAAATATGTTTGTGTCTGCAATCTAGAAAATACCGAAAGATGAAAAATTATATTACTACTATAATATGTTACTATATCAATTCCAAAGATATCGAAGGTAAATTATTTATATATTTCTATAACATCTTGTGCTGATATTAGAAAAGCGAATAGTTGCAACTTGTAAGTGATTAATGACGGAACGATTTTGGGGAGTAAAATTCAATATTTAAAACTTACTGACTCGTTCATACGTTAATACGCATTCGCTTATATTCCATAAAATATTTTTAAAATAAAATGTTTACAATATACGAGTGGAAAATAAAGTCACAGAGTGATATCACCTATTTTCTATAAAATAATTTTTTTTATAGAATGTCTGAATGACTTAATGTAGATATTATTCTGCAAGTATGTTCGGTAAGGAACAGCGGTCGAAACGATATTCATAGACCATGTTGTAGCCAGATTAAGCGGTAACTATACCAGATTTTTAGGCGTCTTACGTGGCCAGTTTCCTCTGCTTATGTAATTAATGTAATGAATTATGTAGTTATGCGAGTATATTGTATTGAACGCGAGGTTGTAATAATTTTCGAGAAAGTGTATATGTATATGATGGGTGATAAGTAATGGCAAATAAGTACCTATTTAGGAAATATTTTTTTTTCTAAATTTTTATTATTATGTCTTATCCAAAAAACAAATCTGAAAATTGTAACACCTTAATTGTATTAATTAGGATATCCGATATATTGTTATTCATTACAATTTATCGTTGGTTAGGTTAAATATGTTCATAGAAGTGTACGATTCGAAATTTAAAAAAAATAGTTTCGAGTGTATTCTGTATGTTATAATGGATGATGACTGGTTTAGAAGGTATAATGAGGAGTGTAAAGATTTGAATATCATGATAATTAGTAATTAGTAATTAATTGGTATATGTGTACTAATGCATGCATTATTTAATTGTATAAGTATTAACAATTTGGTTAAATACATGTGACCATTACTATGGTCTATTAGCTTTAGTACTTAAAATGTAATCATTCAGAGAATCTACTTGTTTGCATTTTGATTTAGATACAATAAATGATAAATCAAAATCGTGTATTTAATTATTCACAGTAAAAATTGGGGTTCTTATTGAAAACTAAGTTTTTATCACACGAATAGGGCAGTTTTATTTTTAAATGGTATATAGAAAATCTAAGTATGCAGGTACATTTGTAAAATGTTCTTTAAGTATCTAAGATTCTAAAAATAATAATTTAAATGAATACATAATTAAAGAATAAAATGACCCACTCCCCTCCTTTGATACCCCGCAGATATTAAAACAGTTAATATATTTTAATATTTTATGTTTCCATGATATGGATCAACGTAGGTAAATTATTATGATTATATTATAAACCAAAACTTTTTAAATATTAGTACCTTTGCGCCAATGTAAATTATTAACATACTATATTAGTATTTATGAAAAAACATATTATAATGCATTACGGTATGCGTCTATATATTATTCTAGTGGATTCACTTACTAATTAAAATTAACACCGAGAAAAGAATGTAATTTAATTTAGAATTTGAAAAATCATACTACCTACGGGTTTGAAACTACCTAACTGTAATGTTATAATAATTTCGAATGCGTTTCCGGAAAACATCATCATGTGCCTAACTATAACTTGTTCATAAAGTAACTATTTTGAATTTTAATCCAATCGGCTAAATATGTAACTTCTAGACTGTCGAGAAGGTATATTTTGACGAGAACCATAAATCATCGTGATATTCCTGACTACCTGTCGTCCATGTATACGTAGTTCCGATATCTTTCCCATAAACTCCTCATATATTAGATTGTTTAATCATTTCTTATAATGTATCATAAAAAACTTTCTCTCCATTTACTTGAACAAACATTGGGTACATTAAATTTTTTACTGTACATTAAACCTGTACAAAATATTTTAACAACTTATCACTCGAACCGATTGCCATTTTATCTATTTCCATCAGTAAATATTTAATGAACGTGAAAATGTTTTTTTTTCAACTCATATCCATTTATTACGTTTAAGTATTTACTAATAATACGACACGTATAAAAATAATTATATTGTTTTATTTTTTTCATATAACAGTTATATTAACGATGAATAATTACTACTACTCTGAACATGAGCACATTAAGATTTTGAGGAGGTATATAATAAATGTAAATAATATAATTGACTATTAATAGTAACATTCAAAATGATTTTGAATTTAATGTTTTGGACACTTGCTCGTTATTATACTACAGAAATCAAATAAAAAATATATTGTAGTATTAAGAATTATTATTTATAATTATAGTAATGATATTTTTGTCAAGCAATAAAAATAGTGACTGCTATAACATACAAATATTTAAACTTTGTAAATCTGCATTAGGTAAAAGGTAAGTCTTATAGGATCATTAAATTTGTCTATTACATTTTATGCTACCAAGAGTACCGTTTCGGAATAGACACTGAAATTATAAGCAAGACTTTATGGACCAACTAAAAGTGTGGGCGGACAACGACTATAGGCTACATTTTAACCTGTCCTTGTATCACTGCACTCTGCAATCCACACGTCTAAACTTTAAATAGGTACCTACTCATAACTTATTAACTAGTAACTACCTGCTTGTTCAAAATGTGGTTTCTATAAATTTGAATTTGCAGAAAAATATTCCGATTTTGAATATGAAATTAAAGTGAAAAGTAGAATTTTTTCAAAAATGTTATTTTGAAATGATTTTTTCAAATAAAGTTTTAAAAAAAAACTTCCAAAAACGTTTATACTTTTCAAGAAATTAAGTGTGTTCGTTTAAATATTAAGGATATAGCGTATATTATTATATTTATCGCGTTGCACATAACAAGACAATCAGTTGACGGCTAAAGTAGGTAGCACGTGTTTACGAGTATATCGGCGACATTGATTTATTATATTATAAACGGACGTTTACTACCACACTACCACTACCACCATACCATTGTTACTAGTACTACTACGACTGCGGTCTATACGACTGGTATTGCTCTCTTGTACTCGCGTTCAGTTCTCGCCACGTGCTCGGTATGTTTGAGCATTAGACATACCTATAATATATTTTCATCTTTCCCCTAACTACGTGTGATACCTACACGTCTACGTGTAGGAGTGTGATTTGCTTGACCCCACTCACGGTCATAACAACGTCTACGCACACGCACACATTGCGGCCCTCCGTGTGGAGCTGCTGGCTGTCAAAAGTCGATGGAGTGATGGTGAAAACGATGGTCCGTGATAAATCTATAAATACGTATAGGAGGTATCTGCCTACGTAACAAAACGGTAGCCGATGGTCAAGAGAGATGAAGGGGGAGGGGGGGGGGTACTTGCCGTATACAAGCCGGGTGATTCATCATTGGAAACGTTTACGAAACTTTTTAGCGAGTTCGTGATGTCAGACCGTTAACTGGCACCAGGGGGGAAGAGGGCGAGAGCCGAGAATATTATTATCGTTATGAAATACGCTTTGACGAGTATTGGACTTTCAGTGTGTGTGTGTGTGTGTGTGCGTGTGTGTGTGAGAGAGAGAGAGATCGTTTGTTTGCGAGTGTAAGCCTCGTGCTACCTATTATGCATTTATAGACGTAACTATATTTTTTATCGGTTTTTAATTTTTCAATTCAACTACTTTTATTGGGTAATTTTCATCTCATATTTTCGCATCTATTTATCACTGTTCGGATAGGTAAACACCGTTCGGGAAAAGAAACCAAAGACTGGTGAGTTATAGCGATTACTGTGAAGTCTGCTGGTAATAATATACTACTGTATGTTTAAATGTGTACGACAACAGATATTCATTACTCAAGTCTCATATAGTCGTCATTCCGTGGCATACGTTTGCCAAAAACTCTGAAACCGATTTGGATTGCGTACTGAGATTTGACAGTGATACACATTTGTATAAAATACATTGATGTTGCATTACTAAAAAAAAAAAAATGTTAGGAAACAATAAATACCCAAACATGAGCAACATTTTTCAGACTGCTATTGCATATTTAAAGTTTAAAATATTCTGATATCATATAGTCAATGAGTATGATACAATTAATGAATTAATGAGCACCTCAATCATTGTGTACGTGGATTACAAAAGACATTTTCCTCCAATATTTTTACTCATCGGATGCTGTCTTCTACTGTTTGTCCATAATATGGCAATGTCTATTCGACGTATGTACCTATGGCTATTATAATGATAAATGTATGGCTCACGGTAATAATGTTAATGCTCTTTGACAATAATTATAGGTACTATAATAATATATCGAGAATTTAAAATTAACAAATATTTTAAATGTTAGGTGAGTACACTAATATTGTTACCACTTATCATAGACTTCAAGAATTTATTTTTAAATGGTACATGAGTATGATAGTACTTACGAAATAATTTAATTTTTTTTTAATATTTTTAGATTTGTAAATTAAAACAGAATTTTAAACAGAATATTTATTTAAAATAAAATGATAATAATATGGCTTGCTTTAAGAGTAACACATAATATCGAATAAACAATTGAAACTACTTCAAAAAGTATAAAAAATAAATAAAAAGCTGGTTGTGTCCAATGAAGCCTATTTATATTACTTTGTAGGTATTCAGTCGATTGAAGAATTTTATTATTTATCAGATTATGAAATTCGATGAGAAAATTATTAGTTATATTTTTTGTGGTTTATGCCTCTGCGTATAAAATTAGCCAATTCCACATACTAAAATGTTGTAACATTTACCAATACCTATTCACAATGAAGAAGGTAACTCTCGTCTCTCAATACAGTAAACTGATAGTAATTCAATAAAATGATTGATTGACCTATAATGGGTAACGGGCATTGCAACTTAACATGATGATTATGAAAAACGTACACCGACATTTTATTTGGTAATATAAGCTATTCCACAAAATACCAACAGTGTAATTTTTGAATGAAACAAGGTTTTATTCCAAAGTTTAAATGTCATAATATTCAATGGGACACTTATTCGGTTATTGCATAATGCATACTTGATTATTACCTATACTTTTTGTTATAATTATTGTAATATTTTGTATTTATAGTTGACATACAATAATAAAATATACATTATAAATAAAACTTGAAAGATGAAAGTCAATATATTATACTGGTACCAATTGTATTTGAATGGTAATGATAAACTGAATTCACCAATGCTTACTTCTAAGAATTACTTGTATGTAATTATATACATTTTACTACTTCTTAGTACTATTAAGGTGTATAATATAATTTGTTTAATCCATTAGTTTGATGATTCCGGTTTAGGATGTTTATGACCATAATACTTGTAAAAGACGAGTGCAAATATGCCCAAAAATATCAAAGCGCTTAAAATGCGCTTAGACCATTCAAACATTACATAACACAATTATTTATAATACATACATACAATTATATTAATAAAATTGTATTATTCAATACTCATTCAAAATAAACTACACGTTTATTAGATTATAAATTAAACACGTTTAATACTTAATATCCATGTAAGTAACACCAACAATAATACCTACATAATATGGACATAATAAATCTGTAAAAGTGTACTGTACGTTAATAAGCACCAATAGGTACGTGGTAAATCTAATATTATAATGAAAATATTAACTTAAACAATTATTTTTTTCGTTGCAATACTTTTTGAAAGAATATGTTTTGTTTAAAATAGTTTCAGTAAATTAAAAAAAAATTTATCAACGATTTCAAAAATTAGGTATTAATTTCTCAAAAACAGTTTTAATATATTATAGCATATAATATATAGAATGCATAAAATCATGAACAAAAATAAAATAAGTACTTGATTTATAGTACAGCAAATGAAATCATTTAAGTATCTTTAGTAAACTAATGGAAATTGATATCCCTAAAATATATAAAGATTGAAGTATATAAATTTGTTTTCTACCATTATGGGAGGTACCAAGCTGAATAAAAAATAAGACTCAGAACATTTAAGACCTATAATGATGATATTGGTAAAATAATCAAGAATTAAACTTGTATTCAACCGTGATTTTCACGTGTACCCACGTGAACGCTACCCGGTTTTAACTTTGCAAATATATTGGACGTCGCGATCATCAAATTCGAAGGGATTTTCAGTTGCAATTCACTTGAATTACTGAAACGTATCATATCGATGGGAAGAAATAGTGATGATAATGCCGTTAATTTTGAAAATAGCCATTGCATTTATCGAAATACGAAACACCCACAATTCAAGTCACTGAACCTGTGTAGGGGGCCTCGTATATTATTACGTAATATATTGAATTGTATTATTAAACTAATTCAACGTGAACGTGATAATTTTGTGATGATTTGTAGGTATTCTCTGTTATTATATCAAATATTACGTATTTCCTAGACAAACTCCGATTACGACAGTGGTACAGTATTATGCTATACTATTTCAGACTTCAAACATTATGCCTCTGCAGCACGTCCTATAGAATGTGAACAGTTATGGATTTTGCCTTTTACTTACTACCTACATATAATTCTTATATATACCGGATATTAAATATACCTCCCTGCAGTATATTATTATAACGGAATGAGTACAATAAAATGCGCTTTCTTACTACTGTCAAACATTATTCATATTATTTTACTCAATTAGGTAGGTAACCTGCTATAGATGTTTTTTTAAATACATTTTAAACATTTATTTCATATATTTTGTTTTAGTTTTTGAATTAATTACAATTTATTGCTAGTAAATCGTAATGATTTATACCACATGTTACAGATGAGATATTACAGAGTGTTTACGCTCTTCCCATTTCATCCATCATGGAACAGGCTGGTGATGCAGTTTTTCTTTAATTTATTTATAATTTGAAATCGATGGTAAATAATCGTATCCATTGATGATTTTGACTTTTGAGCGTAACTGGATCTTGTTTATATGATACTGGAAAGATCATTTATAAGTTGAAATTTAAGTTATAAGTTAAATTTAGTTGTAATAAATTATGCAATGAACCAATAAGTAATAATTCAAGTGTTGGATACTAAAGCAACTCAGAACCATAAAAAAGAAATGTATAAAAAAAACTAACTACACTGTGCTTGAGTGTATTATAGTAAATAGGTACTAAGTATATTAATATGTACATACTTTGAAAACAAATTTTATCTTACTTTTTTACAACACTATATTATATTCTATATTTCAATCGAATACGTTCTTGTGATAATATTTATTGCACAGAAATTTATTGTTAAGCGCGACTCAATAAAAAAAAGTTTAAAGTTCAAACCATTTTGTATGTAATTTATGTAAAAGCATTATTTAATGCGGAGCATTGGAATAAATTTGTTTTGTTCAATAAATATTGGTTTCGTTCATATTGAACATTTTATATAACAGTTGATCATTACAAGTTTACAACACTTATATTCTATCACACTTGGTCTCATGACATTTGGCATGCAAATAATACATTACATTTGGCCATGATAACTTATATTTGTGACAGATTTAAATACCGGTAGTGGGGATATGCGAATAAAATATAATATAATTATTATAATAAAGATATTATATAGTTTAGAGTTAGAATTAATCCTTTATTCGTAAATTGTATAAATAATGAAATTGTTATGTTTAAAACTATTTTATTTTGATGATTTAATTAGTTATTACATTATTTTAGTTATAGTTGTGGACAATTTATACTAATAATAATTAATAGTATAGATATTAAATACTTTAATTATTATTATAGTATTGCAGAACTTCAATTTTTCGAACAGATTATCCATTATTTCATTGAATGCTGTTATTTAAATTGTATTTATAACGTCATTATCTGATTATTTTAAGAGCCTTCGTATGGATGCGATCACCTCTGCAAAGGAACTATTGTTTTGTCTTATATATTAGTTTTTAAAATGTTGAATGTAACAAATGTAACAAATAAATTATTACATTTAAAAAAACAGTTCTGAGCATGACCGCTGATTTAACTTCAGATTTCTAGACTCTTTAGAAGTAAATTAAAAACTATTGAGAAAATTGAAAAAATAATTATAAGTATTTTTAGACAATTTTAGAGATTTATAAACGTGCTTTTTAGCACTTTTACTGAAGTGTTAACTAAAGATGAGAATCATTGCAAAACCTAATCACTAGCTACTCGCGTCACTAGGAATCTAAAATGATGTATAACAAACATTAAAGAGAAGGTTTACAATAAAACCTCTAAGTCATTGTGAAAGGTATTGTTTTAAAAATATCAATAAGTGATGGCTATTAACTATTAAGATAAACATAGGCAAAAGAAGATTAAGGTTATTATTTTCTATGATTCTATGGTTAATTTTTATTGTTCAATTACGAATGAAAATCGTGCAAATGTTTGGGAGTAAGCAAGTAATTTGTCCTACGATAAGTAATGTATTATATTTTATTTTAGAAAATACTGTTTTTATTAAAATGTAGTACTCTAAAACTTTCATGACGTAGGATATGCAATTGTTGTCTGAAAATTATACTTCAATTTCATAAAGTAGGTAGTGCTATTTTATTACTTTTGCAAGAAAGTTACAAACAACTGTAAAATTGGTTTTATTTCCATCGTTTATAAATGTAATCACGATAATCATCACTATTAAATTTATTATACCAGCATATTTTCACGAAAAAATTTGAAGTTTTCTGTATAATACTGGAGTTTTATATTATAATCTTTTAAAATTACACGTATTACCTATATCGTTTTATTTTAACTAAGAATTAAGACAATTGAAAATTAAGTTATAAGTTTTTATTTGATCTTATACAATTTTCTACAATTCAAATTTGTATACTAATCCGATAAAGTACACTATCTATTTAGTTATTATCTGTATTCAACTTCATTACAATTCGAATAAGATTAATACATAATATTTTAGTTATAAATAGTAAAATTTGTAAAAAAATAATTTATTTTAATATAAGCATAATTATTTATTGGGTATTTACCTAACCTATATTATTTATTATTTATTTATTTATTTCAGTCAAATTAATTAGAATTAATAATATCTGATACATTCATATCCACTGACCAATAACTAACCCATATCTAATGAGATAATCTAGGCTATAAGAAATGATAATAGAAATAATCTAAAATCATAAAATGCATAAAGTAAGTGACAGGATGAGGAGGGTAGGTAGGTACCAACATCATTATGCCGATCAATACAGTTATATATTTTAAATACTCTTTAATAAAGAGATAATATCTTAGCTTATCAAAAATACATCAAATAGAATAATATGATTATTGAAATGAATAATAAAAAAAATGTGCACAGCTTGTGTCATCATTGTATTATTGCGAATAAATAAATAATCAGCTAGGATTAGTTACGGGTATGGGTAATAGGTATTAAAAACAATCGTGTCCACTGTTCATGTCACTATATAAAATCGGTGGCGATGTCATTGGCCTTTTGCAGGCGAGTATAAGTGAGTTTTATGTATACGCATAGAAGATAATATAGTCTATACGTATTGTATTTATTCCTATACTTCTGGGAGGTTCGACGATTCGTATCTAGTTGACCTGCTGCCGTTATATAATAATATGTACAGTCATTGTAGAGAAAATAATAATACGATTCGTATTTTGTGTTTAATCGCGAGGCTGCAAGAGAAAAACGTCTGTTCGGCGCACATAATATTATGTATTACATGTACAGTATACCTGTATTCACATAATATTATGCTAACATTATACAGGATGTTGTTGCGTCGTGTGCATCCTCGTCTGCGCATGCCCACCTACTAAGGACAATACGTCCTGCAGCAATACGCTGCAGTTGAGTCCCATGGGCCGTGCGCCTAAATTTACTGCACTTAATTTGGTTCAAAAAATAACCCGATGAAGTCTTAAAAATAACCCATAATTAAGTTCAAAAAAAAATATTTACCTACCCATTTTACTGCAAACCAAGACTGTCGGTACATAACAGAACCTATATCCGTTACTAACACAAATAAGTAATATATCGAACAATTGTAGTTGGAGTATCTGAGATTACCAAATGTTGAATAATTAATATAATTAAGTAAGTAAGTACACGTTTATTTTATAGCAATTTTATTTTTTTTATATACATTTTATTGTGGCCAAGTATTAAAATGTATACCATTGATTTATATTTGTATGAAGATATTCATCTCATCGAGAGTAGGGATAGTACTCACTACTTACTAAGTATTGTTAGTTTTATTTTTATTATTATTATTGTTTTTTTTTAGTTATATACTACTTAATTGTATTTATTTTTCCATTTGTTTTTATATCGCTTTGTTTACATTTTAATGTATTATAATTGTTGAGCTAGATTTTTAAATAAGAGCTAAAAAAAAAGTATTGTTAGTAATAAATTACGTAGATAAGATAAAAATAGGAAAATCCAATATAAACTATCTGTTTTATACTTTTATCTAACTCAATTATATAGGCGTATCTTCAGACAGATTTTAGCCATCAATTTAATTCCAAATCTGGGACTTAATTGTATAAATTCCCCTACTAAAATACCCTCTTATTTAGGTATGAGATTTATTAATTTTACTTCTGAAACATTACGTAGACAAATGATATAGGTTAGGTACATGATGTCTGTGGTCTAAAAAAATTGACAATCCAAAACATTCAAGGTAGGTACTCAGAAAATAACACTATTAATTGTTTTATTTCTATCATTTCGAATCGAAGCGAAACAAAAAGATGCCAAATAAATTATATCGACAGTCATGGCTCTCTAATACAGTTTTAAATGTTTTAATGATTGTCCAAAATCGTGTTTGAATATTTATAAGAAAATATTAAATCACAAATAGTATAAAGATATCTTGTATAATGTATATAATTGTTATTCGGGACACTATTTGTCGAAGTGATGACAAGAATTTTAAAGATCGCGACTGATTTAGAACTATTATTATAATAATCAGTGGCATATAGCGAGTGAAGGGGGTGTGTGTTGTAGGTGATTAACACCCCCCCTCCCCTACCCTCCCAGACAGCGTCTATTTAAATAGATTTATAGTAAATGTGTGGAAAATATACGTCAAAAACAAATGAATAGTCACGATATTCTAGATCGCAGGTCACATAATCTTTAAACACACGTGTAATAATATTGTGCATACGATATACGTATACATATATTACTTTGGTTAATTATTATATGACCTATATATCTACAAATATTGATTAAAGGAAATTGATTAAAAACACACACGAATCCCGTGCAAATTTAAACGGATTTTGTGTGTATACTATTATACTACTCTACAGCTGAGTACAATTTGTCGGCATATAACGTTATAATATTATGCTAATACAACGCCGTAGGTGATCGACATAATACTATTACATACGATGATTATAGATCGTTTACAAACTAAAAAAAAAAAAAACGATATAGGACACATATACAGAGTGATCAAACAAGTATGCTCACCCCCTTTTTCTTTACTAATGAAGTTTTGCAAAATCTGATGGTCAGAATCTTTAAACATACTCAAAGACTAACATTTTCATTTTTTGTACCACTTATGGAGTGTCCTGTGGCGATACAAACTTTTGTTTTTCAAATGGGAACCCCACTTTTTTACTGGAAATTATTTAGTGGATAATTTTTTTGAGAATTTTGATGTATTGAAATCAAAATTCGTACTGGTAGTTTTTTAGTTCTTACACATTTTGTGCTAGGATAATATAGTTTATAATAGGGAAGAAGGATATGCTTACACAGTATACGTTGTTATCTATAGTCTATACACATAAAATGAAATAATACGTAATTTTATATTTATTTAGTCAAACACTTAGGTAAATAGCAAGTAAAATTCTTCTTGATTTATTTAGTTATTTTTCTCGTTCCATGTGTAGAACTGTATAAGCATATCCCTATTATGGACTATTTTCCTTAATATAAATTGTCCAATAACTAGGAAACCACTTGTTCAAATTTTGATTTCGATACG